>NC_056574.1:30539472-30829472 GCF_018340385.1 Cyprinus carpio
GCACACCAAGCTACTTTTTGCATGTGAAAGACATTCAGCCAAGCATGGCTCCATTATTTACAACAGAGACCAGCTCCTCTCACTACGGAAGCCAGAGGTGTAGAAATGGGGCGAATTATCAGTCTAAACTGAAATGGTATAAACTTGGTCAAATGAACTGAATCCTGCCATTAACGTCACCACTGAGTGCTTCCAAATGGTGCATGTGGACCATAAAGGGCGGACAAATCTGTAAAAAAGACAGGCTATCATGCTTGCATATACTTTTGACAGGTGCCCGGAATATAAAAATTTTATATGATACATGACAAATGATAATAAATATTTTATTATAATTCAAACACACACACACACACACACACATACTGTATCATATACAAGGCTGCCTTTAGAGCTTGAACTACTGGTCATTTCCACAGCATGTTTTTCCCATATGATGGAAAGTAACAAAGCTTCCAGGAGAGTGACTGTACAATAATAAATCATATTTATCTATCTGCAATGCTTCTGATGGCCTTAGATAAATTTAAGCTCATAGGAAAAGGAGCCTTACTCATGAGTCACTTGTAATCTAAGTGAAGTGACTAATATGGTCATTGATATGATAAATTGTCATGTGTGAGTTAAGAATAAATATTTAAGTGGAAAGGAGTGGACGTACAGTATGTGCTGTGCTTCAGTCTCTTGCTTTTGTCATCCTTTCAGGAATAATAGTCAACAGTTCTGTATGAAAACATAATTTGAGTTGCTACCAGCTATTTGAGTAGCTTTTGGGCTCAAATTAAAGTATGGACTCATTTAGCCAAAGAGAAATGCATACTATAACTTACCTACATTTTCAGTTGAGTGACAGTAGGTTCATCTGTTTTTCCAGTAACAAGCTAGTTATTTTCCAATGAGTGGCAGTATAGCATGATGAAACACTACACTTTTCTTTTAATGTCTGAGCTGAGAGTAATCAAACATGCTCTGCTCAGTGGTCCTGTCTCCTTTTCTCTCATATGTAGTGCTGGAAAGTTTTAATCATTCTAGTCAATCGATTCACCTGAACAAATCTTCCTCTCATACTTTGTGCTGGACTGTCTGATTCATTCAAGTAATAAGTTAAAGAATCCTCTTTCTTGCATAGGCATCTGAAAAGTCAGATTCATATTAGTGAATCAGTTCATTCAGACAGTTCATGCACTGAAAATCAATCAGGTAAAAAAATATGTATTTTATTATAATATAATATATTATTTTAAAAAGAGTGAAAAAGTTAAAAGCATTTTGAGTCAAATTATTTTATGTTAATAGTATTGCATTATAGGTTCAGAGATCACCATTATCCTCTCACAACCAAAACTCTCTATTTAAAACAGGTTTGCTTCTCCTTTTTAAAATCATTCCTCTCCCGTGTGGCCATCTGGAAAGCCTGTGTTCGCCCGAGAGTGCTGTGATGTAATGACGGGTGAGAATTAAGGGGGCGTTTCCGTTATGGGCCCTGCTCTGTAATCGCTTGCCAGCACCAATTAGCGGGGCAATCAGACCTCCCTGCTTTTTTGTTTGTGTAACTGCTTGCCACTGTTGCCTAGTGAAAGTGATATACAATGTCTCAACAAATACGATCAGACCAAATAAAACCACAGCGTGCACTTAACTAGCAAAAGACAGCAATGAGCTTGTTCTCCCACTAACTGGCTGTGAAATTGCTACTGCATTCGTCACAAATCGGCATAACATTGCACATCAAAGAGCAGAAGTTTTGTGACCTCTGAAATGGCATCATCATTAAGCACGCTGAAGTATTATTAGATTACAAAGTGGACTGTTAACCAGCTTACCACTTCATTTACTGTGACGCTTAATGATGTGAAAAGCCAATAAGACAGTATATATATGTGTGTGTGTGTGTGTGTGTGTGTGTGTGTGTGTGTGTGTGTGTGTGTGTGTGTAAAAGAAAAATATAAATTAAATGTAATTAAAATGACTGTAAATTCACATATTGTTGTCTTATAATCAGAATCAGAATCATCTTTATTAACTAGTACTGTGGGTATACACCTACATGAAAAAAATACTATGGTAATCTATAGTAAATACTATAGTGTTTATGAACCATACTATAGTAATGTACTTTAATTAATTTGTTGTGGTAATTCTATAGTTGCTGTGGTAATGTAACAATTATAGAAATATAAACAAACCACTTTTCCTAATACTGTACTAAGTTTTCTACAACTATAGGGTATATTATACAACAATACACTACAGTTTACTGTAGAAAAACTAAAGTTTACTGCAGTATTTATTACAGTTTATCAGGTCACTATAGTCAATATTACAGTATGTTGTAGCATTCATTAACAAAGTGTTGTAAACACTATAATATACACAGTATAATACGCTTTACTATAGCATGGTTCAAAAACACTATAGTATTTATTATAAATTACTATAGTATTTTTTCAGGAATTTGTCTTGATGTATTGGTGCTTAACAAAGACAATAAAATACAAGAATAATAAATATCATGTCATTTTTTATAATAATGTGTATTTATATAAATTATCACTATATATATATATATATATATATATATATATATATATATATATATATATATATATAATATATATATATATATATATATATATACACACAAAGAAAAAATGTAATTATTAAACAATTGTAAAAATTTTATTAAGACAATAATGTGTAATAAGTGCATATATTTACACTTTATATTCTATATATTTTATTATATATTTCTTTTAATCGAATTTATATGTATTTACACTTTATAGTGTTTGTATATTTTTGTCACTCAAACAAAACTCAAAAACACACACACAAACACACAAACACAAAAACACACACACACACACACACACACACACACACACACACACACACACACACACTAATTCACACTAATTGGCCATGAGCTTCTTAAGGTGTTGTGAATCTTGGGACATCTCAAATACTAAATGCAAATAAACAATTTGACTCCAAGGGACTGTAAAACTGCATAATTATCCAATCAGTAATGGTCTCCATTTCTTTTATGAATAAATATCACTAGTACACTGTGCCAATGACAACAACATGTAATGGATAATAATACATAATAACCAGAATATCTCTGGCCATTTCTCCTGTTTAGAGAGCTGGAACTGGCCCAGGTTATTCCATAAGGAATCCGGCTGGTACTGTTACTACGCTCCACGCTCAGAGGAAAGCGCTCCAGCTCTTCTCAGAAATGTAATTTGTTACTCATGGCCTGTGTATCTTCATGTCACACTCTATTGACTCCTCGTGGAACCCCTGCGCTGTGTTATTAAACTTTCTGAAATCAGGCTTTCTGAATCAAAGTGGCAGTGAGTGTACGAGTCCTTACATTAACCGTGATTTGTCTGCTTGGGCGGGCAGCGCTGGAAAACATTGGCCCATAAAAATTTCCAATTAAATCACCAGCTGACACATTAGTCATGCTAATATTTCAAGGCTTCTGAGCAATTCATGAAAATAAACAAAATAGGTGGGATGTCGGCATGTTCTGTTCAGAGTGTATGTTTCCTTTTGGAATATAATCACAGCAGAAATATGCCAGGGTGAAACTCATCACACCACGCTGACTTATTGCATCAGCAAATCATTGAGGGACTTGTAAGTCATTTGATTTATCTCTTAGCTATGCCTGTTTGTTTTCATAAACGCAACACACCCATTGAGTAATTGGTGATTAATTTGCAGCTCTTTAATTTTCTTTACATGTACAGTGTTAAGAGTGTGAGAGCAGCTGTAAATCTCAGCGAGCAGTGAACCTGCCAACAGAGATGTTGCACTTTAACTTTGCAGCAGGAATGGCCTTAGGACTCTTCAGATGTTTTTCCAATTCAAATGAAAACATCCTGTCAAATTAAAAAACTTACATCAAGGAATATGGAAATCTTGCTGGATCCCTGACCGAGATTTAATGTCTCTAATTGGACTTTTATTGGCATTGCTACAGCTTAACTAGTATAGCATGACACTAATTTAATGAATTCTTCTTCCTTTCATTTACATTTATTTAATAGAATTCATTCTGATACTGAGATAACAAACAGCATGGATGCACAGTTTGAATAAAAGAGTCAGTAATTATTCATATACTATAAATCTATTTACATGCATGAGAAACAAACTCGGGCACATTAGTTTACATTTCTGCTACATCTGAAAGTCCCACATTTGTGGCATAAAATTCATCTTTACAACATGCAGTTTATTAAAAACCTGACATTTTAGCACCTTGCATATTACATATTTGTGTAAAATTGCATTTGTTGCATTTCTAACGGTCTGTAACATCCCGTAAGCAGATCTTATACATGTACATATATATGAAATATATTGTCACATGAAGTAAAAACTTCTAGAAATTCAAACAATTGAATCGAAACACATGTAGATGTAATACATTTTTAGACATATGTCATTTACATGTATATTTATCCTAAAACCTGTCAATACATGTTGATATATAAGTAAAAATAGTATAAAAGCATATACTTAATGATATATTATTTATTCATTTATTTACAATATATATATATAAAATATATAATGTTGACATACTGTATATGGTTGCTACATTTAATACAATACAAAAATCTTTGTATATATTACTAACATATAAACATCTAGGTGTCCCAAATAAAGTTAATAAAATGTAAATAAAACTACTTGAACTGAAATCCAAATTTCTCATTTGCAACTACAATGTATTTGAGACTGTTACTGTAATTCTCTCCATTTAAATGTATGCATTTGCCAAAAACTTTTATTTCAAGATACATATTTTATCTGTGAATGTGCTTCCAAGGAATTGAACCCATGACTTTGGGATTGTTGGTTTCATCTTATGATCCAGCATAAACATTATACTAGTTGTAGACAGTGGCAGCGTTTACTGTAAGCTTTGCCCAACGTCCTCAGATATCTCACAGTTGTGTAAATTCTGGTAAGTTTTCAAAGACTGTTCTACTGTGTATTTACTGTACTACTCTGGATAAACGTTCAGTAAACTTCAATAAAATAGCTCATGCTGAAAGCGGAAGACAAGTGGAATTGGTGGAATTCTAGATTGGAGTTAAGCACAAAAGATAAAGACATTTGTTACAGCGCTGGACACCAGACGCTGAGGAATTTGGCAGGATTGGATAGGCTTCCCCATAGAACATAAATCAGTTTGAAAGAGGGGGACCACATTGTGAGCGCTTCTCATCGTTTTGGCATTCCTTCTGTTTTTCGAGCCTATGTAAATCATCCTCACGACAGGCCCAGGCTGCAGATGTGTGGCCCATCGGTTCCACCGCAGCCGGAGTCTGGGGTCCAAATCCCAAATGATCCGTAAATAGGAATCTCCCTCGGATCACGGTGTGATGCGGCATGGGACGGACGGATTGTGTTTTTCCACTGCAGGTGTCATCACTCTGGTCTCATTGTCTCTCACGAGCTGAGATTTACAGCCCTTGAACGGCACTAAGAAGCCTCATTGACGCTGTGTTACTGGAATGCAGCTCCACATTGAGGGAAGGCCCCTGTGATGAGCTTTACAAGGTGTACAGTTGACATGGGTGATTGCAAGGCAATGCACAGCTACACTCTCAGGAAGAAATGGTCCATCTTTGTACCATATTTACCCCTAAATCATAAATCATACATATTAGTAGCTTAAAGGCACATATTAGTACTTCAAAAGTACATACCTTTTGTAAGGGTACCACAACTATGACAGTTTTATAGATTTTTTTTTTCTTGTGTATTTAGAAGGGATGCTTGACATATCAGAACTCATGTATATTTATCAACTGATGACAGGCATTTAATTGTGGATGCTTATTTCAGCTTATTTTTTAGATTTATTTTGCCATCACATACTGTAGAGCAAATTTAATTTTCAATTATTCAACATTTTCATCAACACTTTTTTTAGTGTTTTATTTTATACAGTTTATTTATATCATATATGGATGTTTTAATTTGCTTTAAATTAGAATTCAGTAAATTCCTCTTCCTTTCTTTCAAATTTATTTCACAGAATTCATTCAACAGCTTGGATGCACTTTAAATCATTTTGGATAAAAGTGTTTGCCAAATGTGTAAATTATTTTCCAGCTATACAATAAATTATAGTATTCTTTACAGATGCATTACAAAATCAACTTAAGCATATTAGCTTATGATCCTGCTACATCTAAAAGTCATGCATTTGAGGCATAAAATTTAGACTTTTTACAACATGCAATTTATTGAAACAGTTGACATTTTTATTCAAACAGAAAAAAGGTAGAAATCTTTCACAGTGGTGGTACCCTTTAAAATATACTAATATGTACTTTTAAAGTAATAATATGCATTTAATATGCAATGCAATAATATGCATTTTTTTAAAGTGTTTTTAAAAAACAACAAGAATGTTATCAGTTATTATTTGCTGATTATCAGAACATTAAAATATGTTTGGCTTTTCAATATCGCACAGCATTTTGATATTGGTGCCCCCTTATAATTCAAAGAAATGCCTCATTTGTATATGCTTTCACTTACTGTTTGTTAAGTTTTACGATGTTTCACAACAAGATGTTTCCAGTCAAGAATTACAAGAAAAAAAAAAAAACTAAGAGATTAAGCCTTTTAAAACTATAGCATAATCTCTCATTATGCTATATTTTACCAAATCTTGGATTCAGTCTTTTTGTCGGTGTTTTCTTTCAATTAGCACACTTTTTGTATTTTGCAGGCCTCACTGATCTGAGCTTATGCACCATAGTTTGAGTTGAGTAAAAAAAAAAAAAAAAAAAAAAAAAAAAATCATACTTTGTGGATAATTTTGGGAATATTCACTCAAAAAATGAGGTGCATAAGCTTAGATCATTGAGGTTTACAATCATTCAGCTCCAAAAAGAAATACAAAACCTGTGTTAACTGAATGCACTAGCATTAAACTAGCATTTTCAGGAAAAAGAGACCCTCTCTGGGTCAAAATGACATAAGGGTTACAAAAAAAGGTTTTCCTCTAAAATCAAAGCAAAACTTGCATGAAAAGTCTACATATTCCTCTCTTTAATGTCTCAGTGCACAAGAATGTCTTAAAGGGGTCCTATCATGTGGAATCAAATTTTCCTTGATCTGTTCAGATTTAAAAAGAGTTTAATGGACTTTGAAAACATAATGTAATTTTACAATTCAGAGCATCCTCCTCAAAGGAAAAAGTCTTTTATTGAAGCTAAGCTGCTTTTTCCAAACATTACTAACATTATAAGTGGAAGGCTTAATGAAAAAAATAACATGATACGACCCTTTAAAGATCTTAGCCATTTGTATTGCATGCCAGTGAGCAATTTTTAACATTTAAGTTTATACCATTATTCCACTAGATAAGAAAGAACAAAACTAGGAGATGTACGTATTGTTTCTATACGCCAAACCCAAGTACAGTCTGTAAATGAAGAATATGAAGGTGTATCTAAAGCTATTAATTAAAAGTTTGCCAAATGAAAACAGAGAGCAGTAGCCTTCTGTCTGTCAGACTCATTTAACACCAAGAAAATGGGATGAAACTTGCAGTCTGTCTGGAGGTATATTTTCTGTAGATATCACAGCGGGCTGAAGCTCAATCAATCTGCCACACGCTCTAGCTGCAGTTACCCCACCGCGGACAAGAAGCCGAGTAGCAGAGCTGTAAATTACAAACTCCAGGAGATCGTTCATCCTAACTGTGGTTTAGCTGTGTTGTTGCAAGCCTTAACAGCCATAACATTACAAACTCCACCTGATGTACACTAGGTCAAATTTTTTCAGCTGAATAGCCTCTAAACTGAGACTTGCGCTTAGATTTCATGACTGAGATTTCTGAAACAACCATGAAAATACATAAACACATTCGCAATACTAAAAAAAAAGATTATAAAAAAGTTAAATCGATTTCAAATAATTCAATTAAGTTTTAATGTTTTTCAGCGTCACTAATTCATGTTTAAATCAATGTTATTTGCCATTTCTTTGTAATTGCTTGTAAAAGTGACGTGCAATTTCTGAGTGAAAATTTTTTCTACACCAATTTTTTCTTTTTTCCAGTGCATGATTATTCAAAGAAATAACATGAAAAACATGATTCCTACATTTTGTAATGAAAATATGAGCGGTTTTGTTCATGCAAAACTCGCCATCACAATGATGGGGTGTTGTGGGTGGTTGCCAGGGTGTTGCTATGCAGTGTTTTGAGAGGTTAGTAGGGTTTGCTAGGATGTTTTTGATGGTTGCTAAGGCATTACTAAGTGGTTGCGTAAAAGTCAAAATTTATCGCTACTTTACAGCTTTTGTTCAGACAGGCATCAATCAATAGTTTTAACTATACGCTAACAATTATTTTAAAAAATATATTTAAACACGTTTACTTCTTTTTTTTAAAAAAGTTGTATATTAAACAAAGATTATTGTATTATGTTTTACAAGAAAAAAATCACTTTCATTTTATACTGCACTTCAAAAATTCATCTTGTATCCACTGTGATACTTGCCATTTCTTTGTAATTATTTGTGAAATTTACAAGCAATTTTTGAGTGAAAACTGTTTCAGTGTTTTCTAAAAGAAAAGATTAAAAAACATGAAATCCAATGTTTGCTAAACAAAATGTGATTAAATGTGATTAAAATTGATGTTTAGAATTTGGAAATGTATGTCCTGAACTTTCAGAGTTGAAATACACTAATTTTTTTTCTCACACTTTCCTCCTATTCCTCCTATTCTGGTGTCTAAATATGTTTTTTCCACCAATTTTTTTCCACTAGGCAAAAATTATACTATAAATGTAACAGCACGGCTTTCCTCAACAAGCCACACCTTTTCAGGTAGCACCATTATTTATCATTTGAAATGACAAATGTTTAAAGAAAACCTAGCCGCATTGTGCCACACACGCTTCCTAATGTAACACACTTGGCTTCCAGCAACAGGATGGGAGAGGAAGAGGGAAAGAACTTCCTGCTGTGAGCCACAAGTCTTGTCCTGGGAAAGACACTGAAGCCAATTACATCCTGAGCAAGAGAGCACACACAATGCTCTGACCTGTGCAACTGTTTGTCTGGTAACCCTTAGCAACACCAACATGCAATATGTCATCGCTCTGTGACCGGCTTTCCGCATCTGTCAGTACAATGTGGCACATCAGCTCCATCGAGTATTTGACTTATCTCAAACAGATTTTTAAACACAAACGAGTTGTACATTCAAATGCACAGTATGCCAATAAACATGTATAATAAAATCAAACATGTATATTTACACTACTGTTCAAAAGTTTGGGGACCGCAAGTGTTTTTAAAGAAGTCTCTCATGCACCAATGCTGCATTTATTTCATCAGAAATGCAATAAAAACAGTGATATTGTGAAATATTATTACTATATAAAATAACAATTTTCTACTTTAACATATTGTAAAATCAAATTTATTCCTGTGATGCAAAGCTGAATTTTCAGCAGCATTACTCCAGTCTTCAGTGTCTCATGGTCCTTCAGAAAACATCCTAATATGATGATTTGATGCTCAAGAAACATTTATTATTATCATCAATGCTGAAAACAGTTGTGCTGCTTAATATGTTTGTGAAAACCTTGATATTTTCTCTCTATGGAGTCTTTGGTTAATATAAAATTCAGAAGAACTGCATTTATTTGAAATATAAATATTTGGTAACATTGTTAATGTCTTTACTGTCATTTTTATCTATTTAATGCATCCTCAATGAATAAAAGGTTTTTTTGTTTGTTTGTTTTTTAACAGTAATGTATATATAAACTAGTGTTCTCAGAAGTGCTTCAGGGAAAAGTTTTTTTTTTTTTTTGTTTTACATATTGGGTCTGTTTTGAACTGTATTTACTAATTTATTTAGCATGCATTTGAATAAAGCTGTATTTGTGTTTGTGGACTGTATGTGCATTTAAGTTTGGGGTATTTATGGTGCAATAAAAAAAAAGATTGTGCTAAGGTGTTTTAGCTCAGACCCTTGACTCTACGGAGCAGCCGCTGAGTGATCTTGACTTTTGCGTTTTGTTGTGTAGGACACAGGACACAGAATTCACTCTGTTTCCCATTAGAGAGTGTAGAGGGCAGATAGCATATCTCAACAGAGTTATCCTGCGGAAATAGAGGTCACTATCTGGACAAATATACCAGTTTTAAGGCTCAGGCCTTTGCCGTGATTTGAAATGTCTCCAGCTAACCGCTTAGCTTACACAGGAAGGATTCACCAGTTTCCAAAAACTACGTTTTTCTGTATTCATTTACTGAACAGAAGAAATATTTTCCACACTGGAAGTGAAATGCTGACGTGAAGTGATGAAATCAAACAGCAGTCAAAACATATTTGTTGTCTACTATAGAGTACTACGGGGATGATGTATTTCTGTAGGCCAAAATCAAGAAACGAGTTAGCATTTTAGTACTTCTGGTTCCATCGTCCTTCAGTCAATGGGTTTTTGTGATGTTTTTTGGTTAAATGTCTGAAATTTTGGTCTGCGGTTTACACAAGCTCAGAATATTTTCACATTTATTCTATGACATTAAATACATCAGTAATACCCCCTTGTGTGTGTATGTTTGTGTGTATGCGTGCGTGCGTGCATGTGTGTGTGTTTTAAAGCGTATACATGTCTTGAAAAAGGCAGTTGCTGTAACAAGTGGCTAAATGGGACTACAGAGTTTGTTAGGACATTAATAAAGACTGAAAGAGTTAACAGAAGTTTAATGGTGGTGGTGGTGACGATGAAGTCATGCGACCGTGGTGCAGTAGCCTAAGTTAAGCTTTTTACTTCTGTTGATTGTAATTAGGCTTCAAAATTCATAAAAGTTGTGTTAATTTGTGAAGATATGACAATCATAATGAACATAAGAATCCTAAACTTTTGTTTGTTACAGAGTTTATTTTCTGCAATAATCCCAAAGGCCAGTGTAAAAATCCTATTAGGTTTTTGTCGAGAGAACCAGGGCGAACTTCTGAGTTGGCCAGCAAAAATACATCATCACTGCAGTGCTCTATACAATGAGATGGAGTGGGGTTTTGAACCAATGAGATTTCAGTGTGGGTGGGGCTACCCAGCATGAAGCTGTAAAATAAAAACCTTTCCAGAATATTTAATTGTGTTTCCTTGTTTGAAACAACTTTAATACATATGTAAAGTTGATGATGAAATTAACAAATAATATAATGACCTCTGAACCTATAGTACTTATATATCATATTTAACATAGTATAGACTGAAACATTAATTTCATGAAGTATTTAACATGCAGAACTTAAATGCATCGCAAATGTTTCATTTTGACTTTACTGATGAGAAAAACAGTCGCGCAACAACTAAGCCACAAATACAAGGCAATGATCCCAAACTGGTTTTACAGACAGAAATCTGATCTTCTAAGAAGGTATAATATTATGTAGAATAGTTATTATGTCTTGAAAATGCCTCTGCTTTCTGACAGCATGCAGGCCACCCAGCGGGAGATCACGACTGTCTGAATCATCTCTCAAAAGCCAATGACAAAAGACCTTCATCCATCATTTCCTCCCCATTGGCAGCCATTGTGCAGATGTAGTCATGATTGGACTCTGTTCATTTCTGCGTTCACTGCAAACACAGTCTTTGATGTTTGTTGGAGGGGGTGAGCTTCCAGTGAAGGTAACAGCAGTGTTGAGGAAGCTAGTTTGAAACTGTTAGCCAAGCTACATTACAAGCTACTCATCATTTAAAGTAGTTCAGCTAGCAGCGGCAGATCTGAAAGAAATCTTGGGTAATTAGAATAATACAAAAAAAGTGTGTAATAGTAAAGGAATCTGATCATCTGTGCTTTTCTAAACCTGGCTTAATCATGTGGCGGCACAAAAAGAGTTTCTGAATCATGAAGCACGAATTCTGTTTGTCTGTGCCAGTGAGTAAAATCCAAAAAAAAGTGTATGTGGGTGAGAGAGAGAGAGAGAGAGAGAGAGAGAGAGCATACAAAACGTGTCCGTTTATTCTAGCATTCATTATTCCACCTTTCCTCTCTCTAACTCAGTATGGTCCTGCGCTAGCCAGAGCGCTCCGGAAAAGCAAAACCAACAGAAACATAAATGTCATCACATGCAAGCACAGTATGCACGGTCAACATAATGTGTCATCAGTTTCGCGAAGAATACTACACATATAGTGTTTTAATTACTTGATGCTTATAAGTGTTTTTTTTTTTTTTTTTTTTTTTTTTTTTTTGTAGATGTGGCATGGAAATACCATGGTGTTCTTTGAATGCCTCAGAGAATCATGTAAATATCATGGTTTATAGTTATATGGAGTTATAATTCTGTGGGTAATGTAATGGGTATTTAAGGGCTAGTATTGTTATCTACACTCTTAAAAATAGGGTGTTTTTGCAATAATGCTGTAGAAGAGCAGTTTAAGGTTTCCCAAAGAACTTTCCAATGAACAGTTCTTAAAAGAGCCGTTTTTTTTTTTTTTTTTTTTTTTTTAGTGTGAAGAGCATTTGAGTAATCTGAAGAACCTTTTTGGATTGGAAAGGTTCCATGGATGTTTAAAGTTTTTCATGGAACCATCCATACCAATAAAGAATCTTTATTTTTAAGGCGGTGTTTACACGACACCATTTTTACCAAACATTTATACCAAACTTTTTACGTGTTTTGGCTGTTCATTTACATGACAACAGCGTTTTTGGGGGCCTGAAAAAAAAAAACTTTTGAAAACTTTAAAAACAATACCATTTTCATCTCTGTCCAAACTATGAAAACGTACAAATTTATGAAAACGGAGACATCATGCACATGCATATTATGTGTATTATGAGTTTTTAGGTATGTGCACAGGTGCATAGTGTTTCTTTAGAAAGTGACATCGCCACCTACTGGCCTGGCATGCATAATACAGTGTTTTTAGTCATTTTTGCGGATCCATGTGACGGTATCATTTTGACAACATCGTTTTGTCTGTACGTGAAACTTTTAAAAAACCCAAATGGAAAACCGTTTTCGTTTGTAGTACATCGTTATCAAGTAAATGTACCTTAAGAGTGTAGAGTGGAGGGTGGCTGATGACTGATATATAACTCAAAATGAATAATTCAGTTTCATTGTAAATGAGATTGATTGCTAAAATGAAAAAAAAAAGAAATTATTTAATTTAGTATTATTAAATGTAAAAAAAATACATTATTTTATCATTTATTAATTTTTAGAATGTTTTTTTTTTTTTTTTTTTGACATACAGTATTTATTTTGTTTTGCTGATGTTTATGGTATTGTTAATTAGTCTATGGTTATTGGCCTCTCAAAATCCAAGACTGGTCAAATATTGGCTGATTTATCGGCCTGGCCTATACAGTAGATTATATTAGATTCAACTTTATTATGCAAAGTACAATACAAAGATACAGAAGCATCTAACCAGAAGTGCAAAAAACAAAAATATATATGTACTGTATATAAAAGTAAAAGTAATATAAAAGTATTATATAATTTATGTCAAAGTGCATTTAGGATAGATTTGGTAGACCAGCCAAAATCAGTACCAGTATATACAGAAGATGCTCTGGTTGCAAGGAGGTCGAAATTCATATCATTTATTCAGCAGGCTATCACAGTAAATATAAAAACATCATCATATTATCATTTGTTGTATAGGCTGTTCAATACGGCCACAGAACCATTTTATTCAGGTTCAGGATTTCACAGATGATCCTTCATTTTCCCAAGACAAGTGTATTTCCAAAGTAACATCATCACAGGACCTGAAACCTGCCGGAAAGCTTTGGCAAGAATCTCAACCCCTGGGATGAAAAACCAGCACAGACTTCCAAAAAGAGATTCAAATGATACCCAAAAGGCTGATCACAAATATACACTGACTGACGGGGGATTAAAAACATAAATATTAGCAGGGAAACAAGCAGAAGGCCAAAGCAAGCAGACCTTTCCATCAGAAAATGGACCACCTCTCCTAACCAGCCTCTAAAACCAGGATATATTGTGTTTTCTCTGAACTCCCATGAAGCCAAACAAAGCCTTTTGGCTCATAAGTCATGTGTGTTTTGAATTATGAGCTCAACAAAACAAAATCCCTAAAACATGGAGATCTTTGCCCAGAGGACTGGCGATACATTGGGGTTTGGATATTGAAATCCCAAAATACATCCCTTTTGTGTTTTCTTTGTCTTGTTCAGTTCTGATTTTTTCCTTTCCTTCCCCTGTACTTTACCACAAAAGCACAAGCTTGTGATCCTACAGTTTTGGTTTGTCAAACAATGCTTGTGGTTTAGTGCATGTTTTTAAAATGGCTATAAATAAACGAAATGTAATATTAAGACTTGTTCTCTAGAGGACAAAAATAGCTCATACAGTCAGTAGCAAGTAAGTGCATAAATACAATAGAGCCATTTAAAATATTTTTTCTTCTGAATTTTTTTTTTTTAAATATCTATCAGAGGTGCTTCCTAAGGAAATCACTTTTTGCTCATATTTAATGGAATGGTACATCCAAAAATGACAATTCTGTAACTATTTACTCAACCTTAAGTCGTTCCAAACCTTCTGTTGAACACAAAAGAAGATATTTTGAAGAATAGTTAGTAACCAATCAGTTGATGGTAGCCATTGACTTCCATTGTATGGAAAACAAGTTCTGTGGAATACAATTACGTTGGCATTTTCACATCCTTTGATTGGATGGTCAGAGAGCGTATAGTTGTCAGAGCTACCAAACAGGACACTGTAAATCATTTTTGTTGTTTTCACAATATTACTGTATTCTCAGGTTTCTTATTGTATTCACTGTGTATAGCAGTGCATTCTGGGAAAATTTTAGCCTACTGTAAATTTTAAATACAGTAGTACTAAATGACCACAAAAAACAACCACACACCTCCTCGTGCAACGACTCTGTGACAGACTCATCATGAAGATGAAAGCCCACTAGAGTATGGTTAATTGGTTAATTTTCATTTTTGACATCACTTTATACATTTCATTCTGATGTTATTTTCACGATATAAACCTATGTTTAAGTTTCCTTATATCTAAGGAGCGCTTAGTTAACCCTAACCCTAACACATGTAATCGCATTATTTGTTTCATTCCAATGTTATTTGAGTTAATAAAAGTCTGTAAGAACATCGGGGTGGACTATATTTTTGTCATTGTATTAGTTTAATATTGATGCCTTAGCTAGAGTTTCATGCTTTAGTAATGGCATACATGAGATACCTGTCTGTGATGCAACGTATTTCTATATAATATTTTTGGTTTCTATAGCCGTGGCATCATTATGATGGTATTAAGAGGTGTGAAATACACGGCCCGCCACTGCTTGTGAGGGTAAATTAAATGAAAATAAACCCTTTAAGGTTAAGGATGTTAGCAAATACATAACTCTAAGTGTTAAACATATGAGCAGAGATATGGCACAGTTAGTGGGCAAAAATCCCATTGATTTACACTGGAGGAGGCTCACGTTTTCTTTTGAAATCTTTTATCTCATTGGCAGATCTTAATAAACTACAGATTTTGTGTTTTCTGCCCTGATGCATTTTGAGAGTTGAATGGTTTGCCCTGAGTGAGTCATTGAGTCAGCTGACTGCAGGGTCCCGCAAGGGTACGAGGAGATGTGTGAGTTTCCATGCAGTGGGTGTCAGAAGCAGCCCTAAAGGACTGACCAGCAGTCCACCTGCTTCCGATTAGCAGCTCGAACTCACTCCTGCTCTCTTTTTTTTCTCTCTCTCTTAGAATTGATAGCATAGAGTTCTTACCAATCTGTCCATCCACAAACTGCTGTGTGACGACAAAATCACAGCTAATCAGATTTTTTAGTTTTTTTAATGTTTATTATATGTATATAGCTATAATAGCAGGATTTGGGACCAATCAGATTTCACAGTGGGTGGGGCTACACTAATTTGCATTTATGCTTTTGGCAGATGCTTTTATCCAAAGTGACTTATACTGAGTTTAAGGTCTACATTTTATCACTGAATGCATTTCATGGGAATCAAATAGTGTATTCATTATAAATAATATATTAAAATAAAATATAACAAATCTATAAATTGCTAAAAGAAGATTTACAGTTAAAAAAAAAGTCTTAAATGACATTTGTTCCTGAAAACTGTTTAAGCTAGAGGAAACTTTTTACTCAGTGTGACACTCCATCAATATAACAGAAATAAATATAATGATTGTCATAAATATTATAAATAATATATTGAAAATAAAATATAATTTAAAATTTGTGGGGAGTGGGGGGGTTGATTGGGTCTAAAACATCTAGAAGTCATTGATTTAAAAAGAAAAAAATAAAAATAATATTAAAATAAAAAAAAAAAAAAAAAAAAAAAAATAATAAAAAAAAAAAAATATATATATAATAATTTTCAAAATTATAAACAAATATAAATTTTTTAAATTGGAAAAGAAAGGCTAAAATGTTACTCAAAGATGTTTGAGCAAGACACAGCATCAATGGAAATCACGTAAGTGATAAAAAAAAATTAAAAGAAAAAAGTAATAATAATAATAATAATAATGTAATTACTATTATAAACAAAGTAATTAAAATATATTATTTTAAAACATAATTTAATAAAAATACATAAAATACTATGTTTTAGTTATAAATACACTATGTTTATATTTTAGTTATAAATTAATGAATAAATAAAATTTGATCCTGAAACCTGCACTTTTGAACACCTTTGAACACACATGAGGAACTGAATGTCTAGCAGTCATTGTTTTCTGCAGGGAGACTCAAGAGGTTTTATGACATCACCCTTTTGCACAGTCCTTTCATCAGACTTATGGTCCGGCAACAACACTGAGAAAACCACAGATGGTCCGCAGACCTCGAGCAGCTCTTCATGGTAGCCCAGAAATCTGCCCGCGGTTCCTTTTAGTCTAGTCACATCACAGCAGGCCAAAAACACCATGACCCAGAGGACCACAGTGGAACAATGCAGAGAGATCCAACACAAGACAATTCCAGCAGTCTGCTCTGTGTAAAGAGCTGCGATGCGCGTCTGCCTTAATCAGCTTCCACACACAGGTTAACTTGCTTATGTGAACACTTAATCTACAACAAAGTTTTGCTAACACAAACAGCAATCTGTAAACTATTCATTCAATTATACAATTCCTGATAGAAGTCTACACATAAATCTGGAGCGCAGAAAACCTTGATGTCTATTTTTAAGTTTCTGTGTTGAAAGGAGGATTGAGCTATTTTGGTGTTGATTTAATCCCAACTGATTGAAAACTCCTTCCAGCTGAAGACATATTTGTGCGCAATGAAATTTAATGTTTTGAAAGTTTCCAAAGAAGTAAAATTTTCATCTGCTCATCAAGTCTACAAATGCTTTTAGTGAAACCTTGTGTGAAAGGTTTGATTTTAGGAATGCTATGGATCATCAATGACATTTCCTGTCTTTATTCAAGGGAGATTTTATCACCATTTATCACCACAACTTTCTATTTGAAACACAATGATCTTGATTAGACTGACCAAATTTACACAAGCAAATAAATACATCTAAATAAATTAATACAAATTCTGTCACTGCATTTTAGAGCTTTTTTAACAAATGTGCAAATTTATTTTCACATATGCATATAATTTTTGGAAGCTGCATTTAAAATTGTCTGATTGCAGGTTTGAATTGAACATGAAGCTTTTGATAGTGAAATCTCACAAAATTGCTTTTGTGTGATGATAAGTATATTTCTATCAAATAATTAATATTATTTATTACCAATAACATGACATTATTTTAACCTCTGCATGTAAGACTTCCAGAAAAAAATACATTATATATTATATTATATTATATTATATTATATTATATTATATTATATTATATTATATATATTAAAATAATAATATAATAAATTATATTACATTATATTTTACTCTGTATTTTTAAAGTAATATGGTGATATTTAATGCATTTTCAAACAGCAGGCATAGTTTTATTTGCAAATGAACTGAATGCATCTGTAAGGTGAGATTTTTATCATCATAATGCACAAATATGGAATAAATAATTAAATAAATAACAGTATAACTGCATGACCTATTTTAACAATGTTTTTCTCAGTCTGCTGGCTTTTTGCCCTGCATGGTTTTGCAAGTTTGGCAAAAACTTGTACAGTGCATACATAAAATCTGAAAGTATCTATCTACTGTAGATAACATTTCTATTGTCCTGTGATTGCTACACATAATTTCCCACAAATACCTGCCTTGCCCACCTCATTCCACTGAGTAGAATGGAAAGAATCCGGACAGAAAGACTTACTCTTAATTGTGAGGCGCTTGATCAAAGCAAGTAAATTTGTACCAGATGTAACAATCTCTTTGAAAAAGTTTGGTACAAAACTTTTGACCAGACTTTTTTTTTTGGATTCTGTCATAGATCTCATTTACAGCTTCATCATCAAGCCTTCCTGTTCAACTCTGTATTGTCGCGTGCAAAAGCACAAAGTGAGAAAACAGCTTCTGTCAGTCATCTCTCATATCATGATGGTGGTGCCCTCATTCTCCATTCATGGGAATGAACTTTTATTTATAACCACAGGCCTACCGACACACATCCATCTACTGCTCAACAATGTTCGCATACGCATGACGGCCATCTGTCAGGAGCGTTTAATATCCGTTCACACTTTTTTAATTTAGTTTTTGACTTCACCAAGTGACAACAAACTCATCAAACAGAGCATTTGCTGACAGCTTGATGCTTTTGTCATGGAGTCATGTTTAACACGGCGTGAATAGAATAGAGAAAATCTTTTTATGGCAGTAATTGTGACAGGCAACGTATGAAGTTGATGAAACACCTGCAGGAGCCCTTATTATGATAAAATTGAGAAAAAGAAAGGAATTATACGGTTCTTTCACAATGAGATCCTCATGCTCATGTTTTCGCGACGGATTTTATTTTCTTTTTTAACTGGGGAAACCGACTTTTCATCTGGAAACTAGCAGTTTACTTTCAACTCGCCAAAACAAACAACAAGACTGATGTAATCTTTCCTTCAATCTGATAATGACACCTGCCGTGCAATAACACGACAAGCCTTTTCAGCAAATCTCACCCTCCAGAATGTTTCCTTCCACAGAATGGATGTTGAAAGGCACTTCCAAACTCAGTTACACCCACCCACCCATTACGCTGAATAACTATGAGTGCTATCTGTGAGGCCGCTGCAACATGTGTTTCAAGCAGTAGTAGCATGTTTAAAAATTAGATGACTTTGATTACAAAAGAGATTTGTTTTAATCTAATCAGATGTCTCAAATCTAATTATATGATCACTTGTAGGAGTAAAAAATTATGTGGGATTACACAGGATTTATGTGAAAACATGGACACATTGTCAGGTGTTCATGTGGGGAAAATGTGGGGGAAATACCTTTTCTGAAGTATTCCTTACATTAAAATATGCAAATAAAAGGGGTATTCTCACAACAAAAGCGGCATTAAAGTAAAACCTACCTAAACTAATTTAAATGTTTTAAATTACAATGAATGCAGTTTATTTTGTGCATTTAGTAGGGTTTGAATAAACCAATGTGCCCTGTTTCAGTTTGAATGTGAAAGTTCATACAATCATGAGATGTCTTCATAGATTCAACTTTAAAAGATTCTGATAGGAAAATGAAAAAAAAAAATCATCCCAAGCTCCTGAAATAAAAAAAAAATGAAGACTACTCATGATGTTCAGTATGTTCATTTGCATTAACTGAAAGTATACGTTTGGCACTAAAGTTGATCAATTAATCAAGAAAAAATGCAAGACTCAATTCCTTATTTTTACCTCATCATCCTAAGCATTTTGGAGATTTCCTCATCTTGTGAGGCCCAAAAATCTGAAACCATTAATAAAATATCTATATATTTAGCATTTTTCTAATCTAATACGCATTTCTTTCATTATGATCTGCATACCATTTTGAGTGAAAATTGCTTTCAAAGTAACAAAACTATTTCAAAGTTTCGCCTCAGACTTTTGGACTGGAGAAACACTTCATTTGCATTAACAATCGTCACTGCATTATATATAAATAATAACCACAGATCATTAGTTAAAGCACGAGAGTTTAAATTTTCATATTCCATTAACATTTCTGCGCGAGTCCTTAATGAAACCTATTATGAATGTTTGCCTACAAAGAACCAGCAGCACTTGCTGAGTTAAAGTGCATCAGAAATGACTCACCGACGCATTCGTTCGCCTCTCTGGCCGTCGCGCGCTGCCACGGCCGGTCGTAGTGGAACGGCTTACACCTGTCGCACTCCGGTCCCGCCGTGTTGTGCTTGCACTCGCACACTAGGTTCCCTTCTCGGTCCTTTACGCACTTTGACGCGTGCCCGTTACACTTACACCGACCGCCGACCTGCAGGTCAGACACGGCGTAAAAATACGAGTCCCTGGCGAGCTCCGAGTCATCCTCGTTCTCATCCCCGAAGGTGTGCAACCGGTTGAAGGTCACTTTGATATCGGTGGCCGTGACCCAGTCCTGCAGAACGGGAGAGTTGTCGAAGTCGTGCGCGGAGGGTCTGCCATCCAGCGTGCTGAACGCGATGAGCCCACCTGTTAACGGCTGCATGTCCGTGTGCGAGTCCGTGCAGATCGCTTCCTGCTCGTTCTGCTTGGTGATCGCAGCTTTGCTTGCTTTGTTGTACATTTTCTTGCACTGGGTTGAGTAGAACTGAAACGGCACCCAGGTTTTTCCGTAATCCATGGACTTGAAGATGGCCATGGATTCAGGGCGAGGAGAGCAGAACTGGAGGCTCACGTAAGTCACCTCGAACTTCTTCCCCAAGGACAGCGTCAAAGTCACATTTTGCGGGTATTGCACGTAGTTCTCCGACTGCCAGCAGGTGAGGTTGTGAGGGTTGTTGAGGTCTGTCAGGTACGCGGGTGGATGCGACTTCTTGGGGTCTGTGGCGTCACAGATGTTGCAGTCCCTCGATCTTTCCTCGCCCTTCTCGGTCACCACGCAGTACCGCGACGCAGGAGCGCCGCAGGTGCTGGACACGCGCACGTCCTTTCCGAATGCGGAGTTCACAAAGTCGGGGATGCAGCGTCTGGGGTTGCCGTTCTCGTCGTAACACGGGTCCGGAGGAGAGGATTGAGCCGCGAACATACTCATTCCGTATCCACTACGAACACCGGCAACCATCCCGATGATGGACACCATGGAGACGCACGTTACCAAAATCCTTATCATTGCACCACGGGGTCCTCGGTGTCACTGAAACAGCACTGAACAAAAAAAGGAAACTTTTGCATTTAAAAAAAAAAAACACCGAAATGCGTGTATTTAGAATCTTTTAGCGTGGAGTTTCCAATATACTATGTGTGAAAGATTTGTGCGTAATTACAGGCGACTTTTCTTAAAGACAAATCCACAAAGTGCACTATACCTCTTTGCTCGGGTGGAGAAGTATGGCAAACCAGTCTAAAAAAGAAATTATAGGGTGCTCTCCCTTTCTTTTCTCTCTCCCGGATATGCTGTAATCTCTTTTCCCACTTTCAACCAATATGAAACAGAAAACCTGCTATTATTTTCCGAGGCTCCCTTTCTTACTCTGCCTAAAGCCTAACTCATTCACACCTCTGCCTCTCTGTGACTGAGTGTCGCAGCTCAGTCCTTCTCTTTTTCTGCTGCTCTGTCTGAATTCAATAGGGGGTTCAGTCGTTTACCATTCTCTCTGTGCGCCTGCATGAGTAAAGCACTGTATTGCCTATGTGTGCAAGAGGCACAATGGATTTCTTATGCACGTTTATATGTAGTTGCATTTCGAGTTATTCGTAATTATAGAGGAACTTTTGACTATCTGGAAAAATAAAACTGTTTAGTTACAGCAGTTTTGAAGGGGGAAAAAACTTTTTGTTATACATACTAATCGACCTTTGAGCAGATTAATTTAGAGACAGAGAGAGAGAGAGAGAGAGAGAGAGATTTGCTGATATATATTTATATAAAGCAAATATAATAAAAGGGTTTGCATTTTTTAATTAAAACTAAATGTATTGTTTTATTAAAAATAAATGAAATTAATTAAAATATCGTATAGAACAGAAAAAAACGCTAAATAACAAATCGTTAAATCACTCTTGTATTAAAACAGCAGAAAATATTTAACGCAACACAATAAAGTAGCTACTACAAGATAATGAATGGATGGATGAATGAATGAATGGATGGATGAATGAATGAATGAATGTATGATAGACATGCAGATTGACAGATCAACTAATTGACACTGCATGCAGATTCTAACTTTGCAGTTCCACTATAGCAAAGTTGTACATTGCATTTTGAGTTATAAACCGAAACCCTTTAAATAGCATATGCACATCATAAATGTGCATTAAAATCCAGACGCAGTTCTGATTACGCAAACCCACTGTTGGCCACCCACTGTGTCCCGTACACGCTTGAGTCACCGTTCCTCACAATAAAGAAACAGTGACGCCGTGTGGTAGAGTGGAGTAGTCGCTCACTTTTTTATGTTTTACGGTTGTTCTGGATCAGTGCAGGCATGAGTGTTGAGTAGGCATATAAATTATCCAATACCTGACTTGTAAATTAATCAGATAAAATTTGTGATGCTTCAATAGAAGATGAAAAGAAGAGCAATAAAGATTTAAGCAAGGAGCAATCATTAGAGTTCACTCTTGTGTGTTCAATCAGTGGAAGCACAGGTCCAGTGAAAGCACAAAAGCAGAATGGTCATGCCGCTTTAAAAGAGCAACAAATTCATGAGTAGGGCCTATTCATCTTCCAAAATGACTAAATTTGATCACACATGCTTTTTTTATTTCTTGGCAGTAGATGAATGTTATATTTCTCATCCTGCGTGTCAGTTGTTCTCGCCACTGTCCTTGGTGCTGAAGTCATGGACCAACTGGAATAATGTCATCATCACAGGTCTCAGAGAAATAGCAGGTTTATAACTTTTATTAGCTTAAAGTCTGTAATGGTGTCCAAATCTTGGAATATCTGCGAATGTATGACTTCTGAGGTCTGACCTTTTTCAAAAATTATTCTTTCGTATTTCAGTTTATTCAATAATATATATAATAATTCAGCTTTTTCAGAAATTTTAAGTTATATTTTTCAAGTTGAGAGTTTACCCAAAAAAATCTACTCACGCTCAGGCCATCCTAGATGTAGATGAGTTTGTTTCTTCATCTGAACAGATTTGGAGTAATTTAGCATTACATCACTTGCTCAGCAATGGATCATCTGCAGTGAATGGGTGCCGTCAAAATGAGAGTCCAAACAGCTGATAAAACATCACAATAATCCACAAGTAATCCACACCACTCCAGGCCATCAGTTACAGTCTTGTGACTGATTTGTTTCTTACAAACATGCAGCTTTTCACGTCACAAGACATTAATTGATGGACTGTAGTTACTTATGGATTCTGGTGATGTTTTTATCAGTTATTTGGACTCTCATTCTGACGGCACCCATTCACTGCAGAGGAACTATTGCTGAGCAAGTGATGTGATGATAAATTTGTCTCAAACACTAAGAGTGAGGTTTCCTGGAACTATGGCTGCGACCAGGGCCGTCCTTAGGGGGGCGCAACTGGTCTTTAGCTGACGCTGGGCCGGGTGTGACGTACCAAAACTAAGGACGGCCCTGGCTGCAATACATCATTACACTCTATTTTAGCACTGACGTGTTGTGGGTTGCTTCCCACTTGCGTGGTACTAGAGTTTTCCATCAGTGTTGGGTTTTATTCGATTCACATATGCACAATGGATTTTTTTATGATGACTGACCAATTGTTATTCACACATGTGAAATGCACAAATACAGAACTTAAGTCAATTTAGAATCACTAAAATCAGGAAATGCATGTGCCATGCCAGTGTTAAGTTTCTTATTTCCTCTTTTCATTAGCAAAGGTTAATGTCTCAGATAAACTTCCTTTTTACCTCTTTCCTTGTAATGTCATGTCTGCCTACACCAATGGGTTTTTTTATTTTCTTTTCTTTCTTTTCTTCTTCTTATTTTTTTGTGTTTGTAAAAGTATGGTAGAGTAGACTGTCATCAGTCAAGCTCTTTATTTTCTCATTTTGGGGTGTAATGAAAATTAGACGTACAGACATGACACAAAAGCCACATGTGAGTTTGACTGCAGTGTGATAAAGTGTTGTGGTAAATGAATAGGAAGTAAACCATTTCCTCACATACAAGACCTACAAAGTTGTTCCTTTTATGTGCATCTGACTGAGATATGAGGGTTGGTGAGTCTGTAATCATAGAAAGCAAATATTGGTTTGCTAAAAAGGAGAAGAAAATAAAATATTTGTTTGTTTGTTTGTTTATTTAATCAAAAATAGTTACTTTTCGGAAAATACATCAATTCTCAAAATTTTATCAGTCGATTTCAAAGACATCATGATGACTGCAGTTGGATGTGCTCCAGTAACTCGATGTGACGTAGTCGCGTGGGCGGGACGTTGCTCTCCGCTGTCATCTGTAAAGTGTGAATGAACTGAAGCGCATTTGCATCAGATAAACAAAGGTAAGTTGATTTAAAGTGTTCTACGAACGTTCAAAACGTGCTTTAGTGAAACTCATGGCACAAAAATCTGCCTCTAACAAACGTATTCTTGTTTGTTAGTAAAATTATGCCGATGCAAAAGTATTTATTTCAAATTTGTTTGTTTGACTCAGTCAAGGTGCTTTACATGTCACCATAACGGATTTAAAAGACCTTGTTAGTTGACAATTTTAATGTGGTCATTCAAAATGTATGCTGTTGTATTTATTTTTAACATTAAATAATAAAACACGTACACTATAATGTTTTAGGCTATATATTTGTGTTAAAAAGAATATATTTATTAAAGTTAAAAAAAAGTTTCGCTCACAATTATTTTTGAAGCACTTGTTTAGAAGTATGATATAAATTAAACATGATTTCAAAAAGGAGTTTATACTACAGAAATGACTGTATAGTGTATAAAATGTTACATTTAACAGCTTTTGTCAATACTGGATCAAGTTTAAATACCTTAAAAACAGACATCATGTACATGTAAGCTGGATGGCTGGCTTGGTCATAAGAGGCATTTAGGGAGATTTTATCTCTTGTCATCAATTAGTAGAGATCAAATCTCAACCTATCACGTGACTGAAACCTGTTACGGGAGGTTCAGATGTTTGAAATCCCCATGTGGGTAATTATTTAACTCTCTATTGTCCTCAGTTCTGTTTCTGTAAGCATTTAATTGGTCAGTGAAGTGAAACCAGAATGACCACATCATTTTTTGGTTAATGTCTGAATGACACTGAATATTTGTTTATTCATTTATTCATAGATTCATTCATTCATTTTTTTTCTGAAACTCCTTATCAGGGGTCATCTGCGTCGCTGGCCCTATAAATAATCTGTATTAATTATGTATGTCATCATATATAGTCAGATTACACACTGCGTCATTATATCTCTCACAGGCAGTTCCCTTTTCTTTTCAGTTCAGATCAAAAGCAATATTGGGTGGAGTTCATGTTAAGGCCTCCATAATGGTGTGATGTGTGCTTTTATTTGCACAATAAAAGAGATGAAAACCACAGTTTACCATGAGGTGATTTACTGCAGTGTGTGACGAGCATGAGTTTCTGAGCGATGTGGGCCTTTTGCTCTGCACGCTGGTGAAAGGTGAAAAAAAACGACAGTCTAAAAATATCCGCTTCATTAAGCCACACATTTGTATTGCAGGAAACCAACTGAGCCTGGTCTTCAGTCTGTCTTTCTGAGAGAGAGAAAGACAGCATTTGAATGTCTATGCAGTAAAGCGCCTGTTTCTTCCTTTTAACACAGGTAGGCATTCAAACAGATGTTTCTGACAGGAAAAGAGACTTCCTTATGAGCAAGACTGTTGTCAAGATTATTCAAATACCTTCTGCTCTCGCTTGAGGACCTGGATTACCATAGTTTCAAAGTTCCTTGTAGGAACAGCGGTTTTAATCACAGAAGGTAGGAATTAACTGTGCATTGCTTTTTTGCACATTATTTTTGTGTGGATAATACAACAATAATCAAAGAATAATTGAATAAAATGTACTATTTTTTGGTAGTAAGCAAGCTTTCCGTCTTTGCAAAGTGTCAAAATTAGAAAAATAAGGTTGTTTAGTGCAATTGTTCTCAGTTGGACATCAAGTCGCGACCCAATGCAATGGCAAAATGCTTAATATAGGGAAGTAACCTTAAAATAAATGAATACTTATAAATGAATATGTGATGTTAACTAGCTGCACAATTTGTATAATCTTAAAACTGTATGTTTTTACCATTTGGAGAATACTTGTGTTTACGGCTCACTCTTAACTGTAATGTAGAACCTGTTATTTTCTGTAAAGCTGCTTTGAAATGATATGTAACGTGAAAAGCGCAATACAAATAAAAGTGAATTAAACTGAACTAAAATTGCACATTAAGTTTATTAATAGTACGATAAACTGTTTAGGCCCAACAATATGCAAAATTATTGAAATAAAGAATTGCATAAACACTAGTTGGACACACAGAAAATACACTAGTTTAAGTATTGTATCAGCATTAGTCATTAAAAGCAAAGTACCGTTCAGTCATTGACATGAGCGACAAAAGTTATGGGAAGTGTTGTTTGTGTATTTTTCTATGCTGTGCAAGATTGTGTTTTTAATTGTATTTTATTATTTGCATTTCGCATAGTTTTTTACCCCGCCATTCGCAACCGTTTCAGAACAGATCTGCGGCCTGTTGTTGGGTTGTGAATCACTAATTTAATGTATTTTATGCTCATTCATTTGTTCAATGAAAATATATCGTTATGTCTAACACATGATTTATAAGAAATAACAACATTTCTCTCACAACATGAAAACCCCTGAGGTTTTCACCCCTTTGAATTCTGCTTCCTGTGCCGAGAACTGTAGGGTCTTTTCTGCATCCGTGTTGTGCTCTCTTTATTGTAATCTCAATGCAGGAAATGGGCATGAAATGCAGAAAAAGTACATCATGTTATGAAGTTCTTTCTAATGTTTTGTGTGCATTGTGATATATTGCTGATGTGTCTGTGTGCTTACACAAGAGCATGTTCTTTCTTTTTTTTTGTGCTGGCAGACATGAAGGACCTTTCTAACTGACTCATCCATGTCAAGTGGATATTATCTGAGCTGTGAACCCCACCATGGAAGAAGCATGTACTAAAAACACTCTTTCCTGACACTTGCTAGTTTGTTATAGATTACTGAGTTCCATTTCATACATTACGTTAGTTTTCTTATTCCATGGAAACATTCTTTCTGAGGGTTTGATATTGATGTTAAAATGGTCAAAGGTTTAAGTTTATTTCAGTTGTATTTTATAGTCTGGATTTCTTGCATTTTAGTAGTTTAATGCACCTACCATAGCAAAATATTTATTTAATAGTGTTAACTATGGGAGAAAACGATAGTAACATATATTACTATAGTACATTACTATTCAAAAGTTGTTGTTTTTAAAAAAAATAAATTTATAGTTTTTATTCAGAAAGTACACATTAAATTAATCAAAAGTAAAATAAAGATACAATAATGTTATTCATAATGTTCCAAATTTCTATTTTAAATAAATGCTGTTCTTTGGAACTTTCTATTCATCAAAGAATCATTAAATAATAAATAATATTTTTTTCTACAACAATATTAAGCAGTATAAGTGTTTTTAACATTAATAATAATATAAAATAATTGTATTATTATTATTCAGCAAATCTGAATATTAGAATGATTTCTGAAGGATCATGTGACATTGAAGACTGGAGTAATGCATCACAGGAATAAATTACACTTTAAAATATATTCAAATATTTTAAATTTGAAATATTTTGCATTAATGCTATTTTTATTGAATAGCATTCATAGAAATGATCATGAGACAAGAGACTTAAAAACCCTGACCAAAAAAATTTTAAACAGTAGTGTATATATTTATACTTAAAATATAAAAGTCTACATAAAAGTCTAAATCTGCTTACTGAAGACTGAATTGTTCATGCTACATGAGGATTAAAGAAATGTTTTGTGCGAACTGTTTTGCAGTCGGTGGCGTGTCCTCAGTCGTGGAGTCTAGTCTTTACCACAATGTCCATTCAATCCTCAGAGAGCTGGATTGTGAACCTCAGGCTGGATCAGGCTGCAATAAAGGTACCTGCTTTACTATGACAATCTAAACTAAAAGGCAATACAAATCTATGCATTTGATAGCTTTAACCCTCTGGAGTCGATTAACGCGTATACGCGTTTTGGGGTATTTTCTCCTGATAACCCCGAAAAGAACTTAAATTACAACACTTTCAGTTTTGATCGTACAGATAAGTGCAATACATCAATCGAATCTGTAAAGGGTCTACTTCTTTTTTGTATACAGACATAATAACAACAAAACTTTGTGCACTTATAAAATAAAGATAACAAACAAGGAGTGCTGTCTGCAGCAAATATTCTGTGATAAAGTAATCCATATGAAAACAACGCGATGTCCGTTTTTCACGTCTCGCTTCATTATCTTCTAATGCGACCACGCCCCCGCGCCGAGCGCGCTTTTGAGATTCAAATGTTTCACTGAAGCGCGCGGCTTTTGAATACGCCCCCACACAACAGAAGACAACGCAGCGAGACTGTTCTTCAAGTTTTTATTATTTTACTGTTTGCTTCGCGATGAGAGGAATAAGACATAAATCACCCCCAAAAAGATGTCATGTGGTTGAGGATTTGAGATTTGGATTTCCTCAGAAAAAAGAATGAAGCACTTTATTCAGCAGAGTTCATAAACATGAGTAAGTCTCTTTTTATTTATTTATATACTTGTACTAGTTTTCACATAACGTGTAAACATTTTACTAGTTAGACTTTTTCCAAAAGACTTTTTCCAAACTATAATTCCTGACTAAATGTATAATCAAGTGAAATATTATGAAGTTTCAATAACAATATACACTACTATACCATTCCAAAAGCTTGATGTAAATAATATAAATGTAACAATAAATGTAAACTGTAACAAATGTAACAATCATTGCTGTTCTTTCATTTACCCCCCCTAAAAAATCTAAAAAAAATAATAATGACAGCTCTTTTCAACACTAATAATAATAATAATAATAATAATAATAATAATAATGATAATAATAACAATAAATGTTTTTTGTAGAAAATAAGATTGTTAAAAGTATTTCTGAAGGATTGTGTGACTGGAGTAATGATGCAAAAAAATCAGTTTGAAAGTCAGCTTTGATTTTTCCTAATAAACTGTTTAACTGCACTCACAAGTGAATATTAAATTATGTTGTGGGATAATTAAATATATTCTAAATAAACTACAAACACCTAAAATTATCTGATTTATTTTGTCCTCACATTCTTTCTTGTAACTCATCCCTCTCAGTGACACAGCTGACTGAATGGCTCATTATGCAGCTCATTATGCAGGCCTTTGTCTTCTCAGGTGTGAATTCATGATAGTTGACGCCTACTCGCATATGACTTTTACCAACAAAAAGTGTCTTAGAAAATTTTAAATCAATATATTGTTTTCTGTAAGTGAGTAAACAAGATGATTTTCACATCATTTAGAAAAAAAAATTCTAGGCTACAAGCTCCAGTTCTCAAAATTCCTGGAACCAATTTTCTATATGTGTTTTATTGCCTTTTTCAAGTGATTTAACATTTTTAGTTTTTCACTAACCACGCATAACATTTTTTTTCTCAAAAACACAATCATGTACATACATGCTGCTCACATATTATTATAGCCTAGTTTGTGCTGATTACAGTGAGATTAGACTTTAGCCATTTAGATATTTATAAGAAACTGAAAAAAGCACAAATGTCAGGGCATGACAAAACTTCTCCAGGCCCCAAAAATACCCTTAGACTCCAGAGGGTTAATGTAATTTAAGTGTGTTTAAATGTGTTATATAACCGGAAGATATCATGTGTTTGATATCTGGATATATGAAACTAAATATGCCATTCCCTTGTTTAAGATGAGGAGTTCACTAAAAAGTACACAACTCAATGTTGTATTGTTACATATAGTTTAAAAAAAGTTTTTTTTTTTTTTTTGTAGGCATGTTGAGATGGACTCTGCATAACAGGGTGGACAAAAATCCATCTATCAGTGTACCTCTTTTGAGAGTTCTCATAAAAGAGCTTGAAAAGGTTTGTTCCTCAATTATTCTTTCAGTTATAGACATCAAAGATGTGTGCAGAACATCTAAAGATTTTTACAGTGAATGATTAGCTGCTTTTTCCTTTGATTTGATTTATTCCATGCAGGCCGAGAGAATCGATTCCAAGATTCGCATTATTCCTTTACTTCACACACTTGTCTACACAGTCCTACAGGTCAGATTTCTAGCTTCATTTTTTTTCTGCAGCGTCTGCGAGTGCTTTGTTTGTTTTGTTATTGTTTCCAGTCAGTGATACGGAATGCATCTGTAAGCAAGTTCCCGGCAGATTTGTTATTGTAGGAACAGTTCCTTTTATCATAACTGGAAATCAGCATGATTGGGTTGTTTTTCAGCCATGTGTGATGTTTGTTACTCATCGGGTTTTCTGCTTTATTTCAGTCTGTATTTATTCCAGAAGATCTATATCGAAGGATGTATTTTTGCTTAAAAAGTTTAGTTACATTACCTGTACCCTACTGTGCAATCGCTCTCTACTATGCAAGGCAGATGAAAATGGAACAAAATGCACCAGGTAATATATACAGTTACATTAAAGCAATAAAATCATTTCTGGTGTTAATCTTTACGTGCTTTCCATGTATCAAACTAAATGTTAAACTGGAGTTTTGGAGTAATTTTCAGCTTCATTTTCAGTAAGATACACTCGTTTAACCTGATTTTGTTTACAGGAGTATTTCTAACCACGCTTCATGCGAGGAGTTTGAATACAGTTGATCTAAATCAAATGAATAACATTCAGAAGATTTACCACAGACAGGGCTCAAATATTCTGTTTTCAATATTAGTTTATTCATATGCACATTTCACTTGGTTGAAGTCTCATCCTGCAACATTCTTCAGGTGCTGTTTTTAATCTATTTCAGGAATACTGTATCAGAGGAGAGTCAGTGCTGAACACAATCTACGCAGTGATCTCTATACACTTCATGAGAAGTAAGTGTAATGCCAGGTTATTAATATTCTCGTCATTTTACATACTACTATTCAAAAGTGTGGGGACAGTAAGATTTTCATACCTTATTAAATTGATTAAAGGCATTACATTTCACATTGTTCACATTGTTACAAAAAAATTATATTTCAAATATTTTTTTATTATTATTATTATTTTATTTTTTTATCAAAGAATCCTCTATCGCTCTCCCTCTCTCTCTCTCTCTCTCTCTCTCTCTCTCTCTCTCTCTCTCTCTCTCTCTAAATATAAATTACAAAAATATAAAATAATATTTATTAAAATTATATATTTATTAAATATATATATATATATTATCATTTATATTTTAGATTCCACAAAAAGATTAAGCATCGAAATTCATTCAATGATAAAAAACGATAAAAAAAAAAAAAAATTGAGCAGCAAATCATTATATTAGAATGATTTCTGAAGGATCGTGTGACATTGAAGACTGGAGTAATGATGCTGAAAATTCAGCTTTGATCACAGGAATAAATTACATTTTACAATATTTTAAAATAGAAAACAGCTATTTTAAATCATGATAATATTTCACAATATTACTATTTCTACTGTTTATTTTTGATCAAATAAATGCAGCATTGTTGAGCATAAGAGACTTTTAAAAAACATTAAAAAATCTTACCAACCCCACACTTTTAAATGCAGTATCATTTACATTTACATTTACATTTAGTCATTTAGCAGACGCTTTTATCCAAAACGACTTACAAATGAGGACAATGGAAGCAATCAAAAACAACAAAAGAGCAATGATATATAAGTGCTATAACAAGTCTCAGTTAGCTTAAACACAGTACACGTAGCAAGAGCTTTTAAATAATATAATAAATAAAAAGAAAACAGATAGAATAGAAAAAGAATAGAGCAAGATAGTGTTAGAGGTCTTTTTTATAATTGTATAATAAATGAAAAGAAAATAGATAGAATACAAAAAGATTAGAAAGGTAGTTAGATTTTTTTTTATTTTTTAATAGAGTTAGAATAGTGAGTGCAAAAGTTAGAGGGTCAAATAAAGATGGAAGAGATGTGTTTTAAGCCGATTCTCGAAGATGGCTAAGGACTCAGCTGCTCGGATTGAGTTGGGCAGGTCACTCCACCAGGAGGGAACATGTAATTTAAAAGTCCGTAAAAGTGACTTTGTGCTTCTTTGGGATGGCACAATCAAGCGACGTTCACTTGCAGAACGCAAGCTTCTAGAGGGCACATAAGTCTGAAGAAATGAATTTAGGTAAAGGGGTGCAGAGCCAGTGGTGGTTTTGTATGCAAACATCAATGCCTTGAATTTTATGCGAGCAGCTATTGGTAGACAGTGCAAATTGATAAACAGAGGTGTGACATGTATTCTTTTCGGCATATTAAACATTTATCTTGCTGCCGCGTTCTGGATTAATTGTAAAGGTTTGATAGAACTGGCTGGAAGACCTGCCAAGAAAGCGTTGCAATAGTCCAGCCTGGACAGAACAAGAGCTTGAACAAGAAGTTGTGCAGCATGTTCCGAAAGAAAGGGGCTGATCTTCTTAATGTTGAATAAAGCAAATCTGCAGGACCGGACAGTTTTAGCAATGTGGTCTGAGAAAGTTAGCTGATCATCAATCATAACTCCAAGGTTTCTGGCTGTTTTTGAAGGAGTTATGGTTGATGTGCCTAACTTTATGGTGAAATTGTGATGAAATGATGGGTTTGCTGGAACCACAAGCAGTTCTGTCTTGGCAAGGTTGAGTTGAAGGTGATGGTCCTTCATCCAGCAAGAAATGTCTCTTAGATAAGCTGAGATGCGAGCAGCTACCGATGGATCATCAGGATGGAATGAGAGGTAGAGTTGAGTGTCATCAGCATAGCAATGGTATGAAAAGCCATGTTTCTGAATGACAGAACCTAATGATGCCATGTAGACAGAGAAGAGAAGTGGTCCAAGAACTGAGCCCTGAGGCACCCCAGTAGTTAGATGTTGCGACTTGGACACCTCACCTCTCCAAGATACTTTGAAGGACCTATCTGATAGGTAAGACTCAAACCACTGGAGTGCGGTTCCTGAGATGCCCTTTGTCAGTAGGGTTGACAGGAGGATCTGGTGGTTAACCGTGTCAAAAGCAGCAGATAGATCAAAGCAAGATAAGTATTGAAGATTTGGATTCCGCTCTTGCCAGTCTTAGGGCTTCAACAACTGAGAGCAAGGCAGTCTCAGTTGACTGTCCACTTCTGAAGCCAGATTGGTTGCTGTCAAGGAGGTTGTTCTGTGTGAGAAAGCTAGAGACTTGGTTGAATACAGCTCGTTCAAGTGTTTTTTGCAATGAAAGGAAGAAGGGAAACTGGTCTGTAGTTCTCTAAAAGAGATGGGTTGAGGGTGGGTTTCTTAAGTAGTGGAGTTATACGAGCCTGTCTAAATGATGAGGGGAAAACACCTGTATGAAGGGATGTGTTAATGATGTGAGTAAGTGCAGGTACAACTGCAGGAGAAATGGCTTGAAGGAGATGAGATGGAATAGGATCAAGCAGACAAGTAGTAGGATGATTAGAAAGGATGAGTTTAGACTTCTGCCTCAGAGAGTGAAGAGAAGGATGTGAATGAGTGTATGTTTGCTGGTGAGATGTGCTTGATGGATTGTGGTGTGGAAAATTGTGCACTGATGTTTTTAATTTTATTAATGAAAAACGTGGCAATGTCGTCAGCTATTAGAGATGAAGTAGGAGGGGGAGGAGGAGGACAAAGGAGTGAGGAAAATGTTTTAAAAAGCATGCGAGAGTTAGACGAATTGTTAATTTTGTTATGGTAGTATGTCCTTTTAGCAGTGGAGACATTAGCAGAAAAGGAAGAGAGGAGTGACTGATACACATTGAGGTCAGTAGTATTTTTGGATTTGCGCCACACCCTTTCAGCAGCTCTAAGCTTAGAACGATGTTCGCGTAGAACATCAGATAACCAAGGGGCTGAAGGGGTGGTACGGGCTGGCCTGGAAGACAAGGGGCAAACAGTGTCTAAACAAGATGTAAGAGTGGAGCAGAAAGTATCAGTAGCACTGTTAGCATCAAAAGATGTTAATAGTTTAGGGGGAGGAAGCGAAGATGAAACCATTGCAGATAGCCGGGAGGGTGAGAGTGAGCGTAGGTTACATCGAAGTATGACATGTGGAGGAGTAGGTGATGTGGCAGGAACAATTTTGAGGTTAAGAGTGAGGAGGAAGTGATCTGAGGTGTGCAGTGGAGTAACCAGTACATGATCAGTGGAGCAGTGTCGTGTGAAAATAAGGTCCAGTTGGTTGCCTGATTTGTGAATAGCAGTAGTTGACACTCGGTTGAGATCAAAAGAGGCAAGCAGAGTGTGGAAGTCAGCAGATAGAGGTTTATCTAGGTGGATGTTGAAATCTCCAAGCATAACTAGGGGAGTACCATCCTTAAGAAAGGTTGAGAGCAGCACATTTAATTCATCCAAAAAATTACCTAGTGGTCATTTGGTTCTGTTTTGCAGCCTCTCCAAGTTGCATTGATATTTGAAAATTTAGTTATTATTCTTTCATGAACAAATGGTTGCTTGTTTCTGAATCAGATATTATCCCAATTCTTTTGTTTTGTTTTTTAATTGTTAGCGATCTTAATAACCCATTTCACGCCATATTTAAATTATGCCCACATTGGTCAGTAAGTCAAACCACAGTGACTCATTTACGATTTTCCTGTATTTGTGGGATGCATTCCTCTTTTGATTTTTTTTTATGTCTTCGCCCACTCCACAATTATTTGTTTTATTCATAAATGCATGAATGTTTCCATTTCATTGTCTTTGCATTCACTGTGTGCAACTCTCTCCATCTTTCTTTCATCAGGGTGTTTGTGTTTGTGGATCCTGATGTGTTTCCTCCGTCTCTGGTGAATGCTCTCAAGGCTGACGTGGAGTGCACAGACCCTGGTAGAGACCCGTTGATCTACAAACGCAAAGTTTTACTGCACACGGTGCTAGCTGGATTTGGAAAAAAGTGCCAGGTTGACCAGCTCGCACAGTCTTTAGAGGTATGTGCATGTTTAAAAACATCTGTTATGTATTTTGTTTTAGAATACCTGTCCTATAGAATTATAGAAAGTCTTTGAAGTTATGCTCAACAAGTCTGCATTTATTTGATCAAAAATACAGCAGAAACAGTAATATGGTTACATATTATAACAATTTAAAATTATATTGTGAAATATTTTTTTACAATTTAAAATATTTCTTTTTTTATTTTGTCTTAATATAATGTAAAATGTAATTTATTCCTGTGAAGCAAAGATGTATTTTCAGCATCATTACTCCAGTCTTCAGTGTCACATGATCCTTCAGAAATCATGCTAATATGTCGATTTGGAGCTCAAGAAACATTTCTTATTATTATCAATGTTGAAAACGGTTGTGCTGCTTAATATTTTTGTGTAGAAATCATGTTACATTTTATTTGATGAATAGAAAGTTAAAAATAAAAGTGTTTATTTGAAATATACATTTTTTGTAACTATGTAAGTTTTTACTGTCAGTTTTGATCATTTTAATGCGTTTTTGCCCAATAAAATAAAATGTAAATACAATTTTCTTGGAAAAGAACAAATGTGTAAAAAATGTAACTTTTACATGGTTTAAAATACTGTAAAAAAAAATAATAATAATAATAAATAAAATACATTTTTAGTATATATACATGTATGATCTTATGGAAGATATTGCAAATTGATGTGTTTGAAGAAACTATGAGAGCAAATTTCAGTAGCAAAAATACCCGCAGCAAGATATCATCTGACGTTTGAACCTGTTAATCCTTTAAGATGTCCATAAAGTCTTTGCTGGAAAATCCTATGCCCTAAATAACTGTGCAGATTTTGTTCATATCAGCATTTAGGTGAAGAGCTGGAGCTGCACTTCCAGGATCTCGTCACCATCCTAGAGCAGAGAACAGAAGATGGAGCTTCTGACGATGTCCAGTACAAAACAAGACTGCAAGAGATCTACCAAGACATCCTGACTGCTCCAAAAGGTAGAAATGTCCTCACCACAATCCAGTAAGTCACTATTTAATCCAAACAAACTCAGACATGTAGTTTTTTCAAACGTTTGTCTGTTTAGATTCGCCGTGTCCATCCTCGCAAGCAGAAACTCAGCTGCCCAGTCCTGAGGTCAGCTTCCATGTCTGGAACAAAGAGGATGACATATGTGAGCTCAGCTGCTGTTATTTCAACAAATGCTTGCACCCTTAAAACTATGAAAGCTTGTTTCTGCCACAGAAAAATAAAAAAAGAAGTAAAAGATAATTGCAAACTTTTATCTCACAATTCAGACTTTTGTCTTGCAGTTCTGAGATATAAACTGCAAGTTTACACTGTAAAAAAAATTCTCTAGTTTTTACAAAATAATTTTGACAGCTAAAATAATTTAGTAAAAAAATACAAAAAACAAACTGTAAACACATTTACAGGACAAACTGTAAAATCTTCAGTAAACAAGAACATTTGAATGTAAAATTCAGCAACACACACTGCTACTAAAATCTGTTTTGTACCTTTAACATATACTGACAACCACCATAATAATGCAGATGATAAAAAAAGAAAGCCACTAGCTTTCCCACAAGCTGAAGTATATATTAACATATAGAAGGTACATGCACACAAACACAAAACACCATCATAGTAACACACACGACACTTAAATAATGCGGTTAAATAAAACATTCATTAAACAACAGAAGATGTCATTTAATGTACATTACACACTAAGTGCAAATAGCAATAGATTATATTTACACTGTTAAAATAGCAGGATGTTCTGCTATTTATAGCTACTGCTTATTGCAAATAGTGGCAATTATCTGCACCTCCGTATTGTCTTACATCATAAAACAGTATGCAATAACTTATTGAGTGTAAATTTAAATTTTAATTCAAATTATTAAATGGATGGCACCTTATTGGGACAATAAAGTCCTCCCTACACCTACCCTAACCCTACCTGTTAAATTATTTTCAACTTTTTGATTATTTACTTAATTTTTACTGAAAATAAATGCTTTTCTGATGTGATCTGAAATTTGAAAAGGGAGAAAAAAAGTTAGCCAAAAGGTGGATTCAAACCTGAGTCGATCACGTCAAAAAGAGCACAACATATGTTTTACCATCTGCACCACTGTGTGCAGTTAACGACTAGCAACCGTGTTTTGTAATGTTGACTGGCCCAATCACACATTGGTGGGCGGAGATGGTGTAAATAGCTATTTGCACCTAATGTAAATAGACACTCTGTTATTTAAACAAAATACTTTCAAATACTTTCAGTTTCACAACATAACAAGAAATTCTGGGAATATCAGTTTACAGTTTTTGACTGTAAATTATACATTAATTTGTTCATTTTTAAACTGTACAATTAACATAGCATTTAGATCTTTTAGAGCACATGTGTCAAACTCAAGGCCCATGGGCCTATTCTTGCCCTCCACTTCATTTTATGTGGCCCGCAAGAGCATATGATTGTCTTAAAATAAAAATCTATGCTGCTTTATATCGTAAATTAAAGTGCGAAACAATAGGCTACCACAAGTTTCTGTTTCTATTTGCCGTTCTATTTATACGCAGAAATTGACATTGGTGTGCATTATATATAATACGCAATGGTTAGGATTAGAGGTGTGGGGTTTTTCCGTTGATGATGACTGGGGCTCAAAGGAATAAAATGGTCAAGCAGCACTCATGGAAAAATATGATATTCTGCTTTCATTTAACTAATTAACACGACTTTCAGACACAACTTTCTTCTCATTTTAATAGTTTGTTTGAGGCGGTTTCTATGGAGTTATTTTAATGACAAATGTCCAGACCGCATTATATAGCCTATGCAAGAGCACATCAAATGCACAAATGTTCGCAGGTGGATTCCCATTCATTCACTCTCACAGAAGACACACTCCCTATCGGTCAGACATTACATGTGTGCACTCAAAAATGATCTTATCTCCTAAGTTTAATAAACGCAACCTGGAGTGTGGGCATCCACCGGCAGAAACATAAATTGGTTCATATATACCAACGAATGTAAATCAGTATTTACATACCATAACAGTAATAAATGTATCTTGTGCTGCATTGTCCTGTAAAATCACATCTACTGTCCTGCAACAGATCTATATAACCAGGTGGTCACCCTAGCATAGAGTAATAAAATAATAATTATTAATTTAAGTTAGTAAATTTTAACAAAAACAATACATTATAAAAATGAAAAGAAGCAGTTATTTTGCGATCAGATCAACCGGTAAACTCTAGGATCAAGTCTAGTCTAGGATCCAGTAAGCCTATGCATTCAAACAGTAAGTTTAAAACAGCGCTAATGCAGAGAAAACACTGCCAATGTCCTCAGAGATGGCAGAGTACTCACCTACAGTTAGCAAAAAAAGAAAATAGCAAGCGATTTGGCTTAAAAGCATGTGTTTTATACTGAATGCTGGCTGAAGGTGTATTAGTTTACGCAGTAGTCAGTGGTTTAGTAAATCTGGATGGGTCAGGTCAAGGTAGCTCGGTTAGTGTTCTTTTGGCGCCCCCCGGTGTTCCTGTTTGGTATCGCAGATTGACTTGTGCAGTTTTTTTTTTTTTATTAAAAGTGCTGTAAACTGCTAAATGTAATGTAGAAATGTTCATTTTCTGTGAAGCTGCTTCGCAACAGTGTATCATGAAAAGTGCTATACAAATAAATGTGAATTGAATTGCAAACAATTATTAATGAATTTCTTTATTTATTGTGGCACTACATACACTACATTCATTGTGAATTATGAAAATTAAAAAGTATTTTTTTAGTACTTTAGTTTGTATTTATTTATTTTTGGGTGGGGGAGTGGGGTTGAGTACCACCACTTCTTTTTTTCTACTGCAAGCACTGATTGCGTGTCGTGTACACCAAACACGTGCGTATCATATGGATGCCAAAGTCAATTTCTGCGAATAAATCACATGCCAAACAGAAACAGAAAATCGTGCTATTGATATGCATTTTCATGAGACCAGGCTCATGCCATATCTGTCACAAGTTCTTAGCAGCTCACAATTATTTGCTGTGTCATAAATGTAACAAAAAGTTTTTAACAAATTGAATGTAATGACTTGTGTTTTTGTTAGACTTTGTTACATGTCTCGTGTTGTGTTTTCCTCCCCCATGTGCTCAAATTTTATGTTTATGCCCATATTTGGTTTTTCCTGTTCCTATTTAGTTCTACTGATCCCAGGTGTGTCCCATTAGTTTCTGTTTATTTAAAGTGTGTTCTGCCCCTCGTTTCCTGTCTGCTGTCAAATGTCATTTTGTGACATCAGTGTTTCCTGTGTTCTTGTAATCCCAGCTTTTGTTTATTAAATCCTTTGTAATTTACTTTATTAGTCATCTCCTCACTCTTTCCTGTGCTCCCAGTTTGTGTCGTAACAGTTTGATGAAACTTGTCTTTATTATTTACTTTGTTTTATAGAGTAATTGGATTTCTTAACCTGATAAATTAAAAGGATTTATGTTAAAATAACACAGAGCAGTTACATATATTTTTTACATCTGTGCAAATGCATGCAATATTTGTAACTTCAGTAATAATAAAATAAAGAGGCAGTTATTTAAAGAGTAGTAACATTTGTACAGTCTTAGTTACAACCGGCCCTTTGATGGCAGCCATAATGTTGAAGTGGTTTTCAGTGACACCCCTGTTTTAGAGTTTTACCCTGTATTTAGTACGGGAACTTACTGAAAAGTTGAAATTGTGAGATACAAACTCTCTATTGCGAGAAAAGTCTGAATTGTGAGATTAAATGTGGTGATTACTATTTTTATTTTTAATTCTGTGGTGAAAAAAAAGAACTGTGAGATGTAAATTTAGAATTCTCAGAAAAAAGACAATTGTGAGGTGTTAACGTTTTTATAAGAAAAGTCTGGATTGTGAGATAAAAAGTTTTAATTTAAAAAAAGTAAAAATTAAAAAAAAAAAATTATTTTGTATTTGTGGTGGAAACAAAAAAAAGAGTTGCATAACGTGAACTCAATTTTTTTGTGAAAAATTGTGAAATGTAAATTAAAAAAAATGAGGAAAAAGACAAAAATTGTGAGAGTTCTGCCTTTGTTTTTCTTAAAATTGTGAGTTTTAGAATTGTGATCTTATAATTTAGAAGCTTCCATATAAAACAGATCCAACATGGTGCGTTTTACCTTTTATTTTTAACAGGGAATGAGCTGGTTAACTTTGCACTGATGGTTCCTGCGGACCGAAACTCTGCTTGTCTGGATGAGGATGACCTGAAGCGTAACTCCGTTATGTCCACCGTGTCCACGGACAGTGGCATAGAGGGAGACATGGCCATCAGTGAGCTCTCCTCGATGATGCTGGAGTCTCAGGGCAGCCCAGAGGAGCAGAGCAGCTCTCAGTCCTTCTACAGGAGGCCGTGTGTGCGATGTCCCAAAGCTGGCAACAGATTGACACTCATGATGGAGGCCATTAGGGGAAATGGAGGATACAGCCTTGCTAAAGAGGAAAGGAACCTCACAGCTCGAATCCTTGTAATGGGTGATGACAGAACGCTAGGACGGCTCGCCAAGACTCTCCACACTATACGGTAAGATGTTTTCATCCATTCTTTTACCCATTTACCTTTGCATTTAAAAAGTATGAGGCTAACTTATAATTTTTTCATCTTACTATGTTTGTGCTCAGGAAAAGGGAGGCACGACATCTGCTGCTGACAAAGAGAGTGAATATGGAGATGTATTACATTCCAGTGACTGACCAGACACTTTCTCCTGTTCAGGTACAATAGATTTTGCTTTGGTTTTCCTTTAAAAAAAAAAAAAAAAAAAAAACGCCACCAATGACATTTCAATGTAATGCATGTGCTTCCCAGGAGGGTGCTCCTGAAGACATGCTGACATTGGCAGGATATTTGGGAAGCGTGGATCCGTGGTATGACTGTAATATCAACGGTTTGGGAGCCATGATTCTAAAACTTGCCCAGATGGTAATTATTACTTTTGAAGACTCCACAAAATGAATGGGAATTGTTTAGAATTGAATAATTCTGGTTCCAGTTCCTTTTATCTATTCTGGATCCGTAGCAGTTCCATTAACAATATTTAAAGAGCTTTTATGGGATAAATATGTGGAAAAAGAAATGAAATTTCATTGTTAAATCAGTTTTTTTTTTTCAGTAATAAATAAATGTAAAATAATCATTGCAAACTGTATGTTTACATCTTGCATGGATGAAATGAAATAACATTAACATTGACAACATAAAGATTAATGAGAGGGAAAAATATTTAAATGATTTATTTTGAGTCCTGTTACAACAGCAGAAAAAGCTTTGTGTGTCTTATGAAACTGAGAAAATGCTTCTCTGCTTGCTTGCTTGCTTGTTATAAATATATATAGGCCCAGGGTGCGATTTGTGAAAAAAACAGAGGGGGGGATGCTTTTGAAATTTTTTTATGAAATGTTTTTAATACGACGGATATTGTATTTAGTGTGATCTCAGTTTAATAAAAACATTGTAAGCCTACGTTAGGCCTATTAATTGTAATGATTTAATGTCCACGGTTATTCAAACAACAAAGTACATAGAGAAAGCGAGCAAAGAACACAACGGAGCTTTTGAAACTCTGAATCAGTTAAAACATTGCGTCGCAAAATGATTCACTGTTTCGAAGCGCTCCAATCGGATCACGTATCGCGAATCATTTGATTCAGATCTGGACGTCAGAGTGGGTTTGCATGATGTTTTTATCCCCACCGGGGATAAAAGTTATTCAGCAGAGGCAGGGATGCATAGACCAGAGGGGGGGGAACCCCCCCCCCCCCCCCCCCCCCCCCCGCAAATCGCACCTTGTATAGGCCTATCTTTAGGGTTTCAGGAAGTTTTTAAACATTTATCTTAATTGATGTCATTGTAGCAGTTAAGTCAGAGTGAATGTTCGGACCCCAACACTTTCATCTTCCTGTTAGACATCATCTCATATCACACACATTCCAGTTCTTTTTATTCACTCTTGAGCCATAGTTGTAACATCAATATTTTAAGTGCTTTTTTGGGATAAATATGGGGGGGGGGGTTCCATTGTTATATAAGATATTTTCAATAATAAATAAATACATAATAAATAAATAAATACATGTAAAATGATCACTACAAAAGATATGTTTACATCTTGCATAGATTATTTTAAAATGACAGTATTTTTAGATGCAGCGAAAGTGCTAACTAATTACTGGCCTTAACTATATATGAAATAACAATACTAAACAGAACAAAAATGTGGTAGTATTTTTCATTCTTTTTATTTTTGTACTGACAAAGAGCATAATGTGTACATTTAACATGACTTTGTCATATGTACAGTCCTGAGGTTTGTTATGTGTTGTTCATGTATATATATAGGGGTTCAGGGAGTTTTTTAACCTTCCTCTTAATTGATGACATTGTAGAAGTCAACTCAGAGTGAATCTTCGGACCGCAACACCTTCCTGCTAGATATCATCTCATACTACACGCGTGTCAGCCAGCATCCAGTGCACCTTCCTATCTACTCTGTCAAGGTTGGACTGAATCTTCCAATGATTATCTTCTTCTTGTCTTAGTGAATGAATCGATACTTCTGTGAAAAGTGATTGTCCTTGTGCTTACCAAAGGTTTGTCATGATTGTGGAGGTGGTAGGTTGTTGTCCATGGCAAAAGGTAAATGTCTGTATGTTCTCATGTCTAGATCTGCTTCTCTGGCCTCAGCAGCAAAGCAGTGGAGGAGGTGTTTGTGGCTCAACTCGCCGTGGACTTTCCAGAGCTCAGACGCTGCAGAGCCACATTTAAAGACACAATTAAAGGTACTGATGTCAGTCTAATGTTTTAAAATGTTTTTTACATCATATATCTCAGCATTAAATGTTTGCCATCAATTTTGCCTTAAAGGTTCAGTGCGTTACAAAAAATACAACCCCCAAGAATTTCAGGGTGCAGTCGTGTCAATTAATTATAGAAAGGTAAGTACTTTATTGATATTTTTGGTGGACATATTTTGTATTAGTGTTTTTTAAATACACACTGCCATTTCAAAGTTTGGAGTTGGTACAAGTGAAAGAATGCTAAGGCTGTATTCATTTGATGAAAGTTGCAGTGAAACAGTAATATTGTTAAATATTATTTCAATCTAAAATAACTGTTTTCTATTTGACTATAATTTAAAATGTAATTTATTCCTGTGATGTTAAAGCTGAATATTCAGCATCATTACTCCAGTCTTCAGTGTCACATGATCCTTCAGAAATCATTCTGATATGGTATTTGATATGACTTTATTTTTAGCAATTTAATGTGTCCCTGCTGAATAAAACTATTAAAATCTTTCAAAATAATAATATTTTTTTTTTTAATAAAAAAACATTTAAATTAATACTTGCTTCATGTACAGAAAATAAAAAGTTGAATTAGTGTTCTTACGATATAGAATCTGTGTCATAAAAGTTTTGGTATTTACATTTCTTTAGGCCTCAATAAGTGACAGAGAAAAGGAGATGGGAATGTCTTTGCCGATGAGTGGCATGTTGATCAATGTCTTGCCTTCCTGCAGAGTCAGAAGTACGTCACATACTTAGAATACTACAACATTCTTAATCATTGCTATAATGACAGAATTGCTCTTAGTATTAACATGATATTTGTTAGACGAGCTGCAATGTTATTTTAGTATCATGAATATACATTTGTAATATTTATTAATGTTTTAAACTTTTTTTATTTTTATATTTTCTGTTTTCATTTTATTTATTTTTTAAGATATATCTATATATACTTTTTTATTCATTTTTATACAATTTTTATCCATTTTAGTACTATTAGTAAAGGCCTTGGCAAATAGCTGAAATAAAATATGTTTTACATATATATGTATATATAAATGTGTGTGTGTGTGTGTGTGTGTGTGTGTGTGTGTCTGTGTGTGTGTGTGTGTGTGTGTGTGTGTGTGTGAGAGAGAAAGAGAAAGAGAGAGAGAGAGAGAGAGAGAGCGAGAGAGAGAGAGCGTGTGTGTGTGTGTGTGTTAATTATTTCCATTAACAAATGTTTTTAGTTTGACTTTTAGTTTTAGTTAATGATAACACACTGACTCTTTGCTGACTGTGTGACAATGTATTTTCACCAACAAGAAGTTACTGATACATATTTTAAATATGGAAAAGAAATAAAAACACAGGTTTCTTTGTTTGTAATGTGGCACTTTTGGTCCTACAGGTCTACACAGTGTCAGCATAAGTTTCCAAGATAGCAATCCCTCAAGGCCCAGCAGAGTAAGTCAAAGTGTAGAACATATAACAGAGTGGTTTTTCTGTAAACGTTCTAGATTATACATTTAGTAATCTTGAATGAAATATTGAGGTAAAAATCCTGTTTTGTCTCTAGCATTCACTCAGAGCTGTTAGCGCCAATATCAGAGTTCTGGAGGAGCAGACGTTCACAGTATGTTTGGATAAAGACCCACGTAAAACATTCGAGAAAGTCCAGAGGTGAAGAGTCAGATTATAATACCTTTCTTTACATAAATTCTCAACATTTATTGCTTTTATTAATAGCCAACATGACCACTTATGTGTAACCTATGTTCCAGAGGAATCATGCATGTCATCTTTTGCCCACAGCATTGAAGTTTCTCCATGCTTGGACCCGGGATACTCTCATCAGCCGAGTACAAAATCCAAGTACAGTTTGGGAGAGGGAGGTGAACCGCTGTGCAAATATATCAACAAGACCCTCACGCTACCAATAAACACCTTCTGTGGCATTGAGCAATGACAATACGACTCGAATTCATGATATAAGAGCTCGAGTCACGAGACAAACTGAAACCTTATACCTCTCAGAGGCTTGTAGTGTTTTGTATAGGTGCATTTCCTCTTTTTATCTGTTCTCTGTTGTCTAAAATACAAGTAACCTCAAGAGGCTATGACTTCCTGCTGAACTGTGAACAGATGTGATGTTTCGTAGACTGTTTGAATGTGTTGACATGTCTGTGAATTGACCTCGGTCTTTGTAAAATGTCCTGCTGTCTGCATTTTAAAATTTTATGTTAACACTAATTTTTTTACTTTCGTGACAGTGTTTGTATGATACTCAGGTGTGTAACTTAACACTTTGGAAGCACTTAGACTTTCATTTGACACTTGCCATTAACTAAAAGAAACGCATTGAAGATAAAGGCTGCATCCAAAACCGCATACTCTCTGAGTAATTACTTCACGACTGTTAAAAAAGTATGACCTATGTAGTATAGAAGTGTGTAGTATGACTGTGGACACACAACATATGCCATGTTGTCACTGACATGTGACCTACGCCATCATTTGCATCCCGTGGCTTCATGGGATAGCAAAGTGTCCATCTAATGATCTCATCAGAATCTTCATCTGGGTACTTTTCACCTACTGTTTTATGAATGCTATAATTTTGGACATACTTGTCTTTTCACACACTGTTTTTCGCCTACTGTGTTAGTAGGGAAGTATGCAATTTTTGGATGCAGCATTTGTTGTAGGCATTTTGGATCAGAACAGCATGGTACCCTAGTTCTTCTGCAGTATATACACTGTGTGCAATATGTAAGTATGGAAACCTGTTACATTTGCCGGAATGTGCTGTGGGACATTTGGGATATTGTATTTTACAATGCAATGCACTCGATTTTTATTTACTGTGTGACTTCATCAAACAAACAATTTCATCAGACTGCCTGTAACTGTAAAGTAATATATTTTATGACTCGTTGAAATAAAGGTGCAGCGTAAATGGTTCGTGTGACTGCTTATTTTATCCTGTAAGTTCATGCTCTCACCAAAAGGTGGCGCTGTAAACTCAAAAACCAGGATTTGCTCTAAGCGCTGAGGTCGGCCGCTGGTTGTTTGTCAAGAGACGGAAAACTTGTTACACCTCACCTGGATACCGAGTGGACATGAAAGGCCAAAGAGAACTTTAATCGACAATATTCTGTGAAGCAAACCATGAGTTTACGGATACGATAGATCTCAGGTAACCAGCAGACGCTCAGCAATCTCGTGACGTGTTACAACAGGTGCGCGATGATGCTAAGTTACCTGTTACAGAGAGTTTGTCGTGTAGGCTACGTGCAGATGTTAAAAAGTTTTTTTTTATATATATATATAATTCTTCTTTATGCCAGTTTAAGCGATTTACAAGATTACAGAGGGCTGTACAGAAAACATCTGCTTAAACTGCTTGTTGAAAGTCTTTCAGGTTTCATTTTGTGAAATTGCAATACACTGACTGCACGCTGTCTTCCGAATTTGTTTAAATAGATACTTTTAATGAACTTTGCTCTCATGTGATGTTTCATTTTCTAGAAGTGTCCAGTTTTAGGAAATCATGGTGAGGGGATGTGTAGGCTACGTATAATTTAAACGCGGTTTGCTGGACACAGTTTTGCTCCATATGGAGCCTATGAACCCATGTGTTTTATGTTATGCTATGTTATGTGTTGCGATATACAATGATGATATCATGGTACTCTACGAAACCCTTCGAAGTATTATCCCATTAGAAACAGAAAATAGAAAATTAAATCATTTCTACCATCATAAATTATCATTTACTTTAGTACTGATGTAATACCATGTTTTTGGACATTTATTTTATATATATTTATTAATATTTTGTATAGCTATTTAATTTAACATACACATATATAATTAATATTTATATTTATTTCATATTTAATTGAAGGTAAATAATAGCATGCAACTGAAAGTCTAAAACAGGGGTGTCAGACCAGAGGGCCGGAGCCCTGCAGAGTTTAGATTCCACCATAATTAAACACACCTGATCAAGTCCAAACTACATGCTATGTGTGTTGGAGCAGGGTTGGAACTAAACTCTGAAAGGCTCCGGCTCTCCAGGATTTGAGTTTGACATCCCTGGTCTAAAATAACACAACATCTAAGAATGGAACAAAAATTCTACACATTCCACAAAAGGTGGTACTACCATAATAACTGCACAAACTGTTTTTTTTTTTTACATTTATCATCTTATACAACCACTTTATCATTGTTCTGCTAACTTGCATATATTTTTTCATTGAATTTTTTTCTTTTTCTTTAAACCACACAGAGCGCAAACTGAAGTCGACAAACATGAAGAAGAATGGAGCAATGCAGAAGAGCAAGCAGTGGAATGTGAGGAGAGCGGTCTGGCTGGCGGGAGTCTTTAACTTCCTTCATTCCTGTGGCTCCGGATGCCTCCTTCCCTTCCTGACCCTCTACTTCCGGCACCTGGGTCTCAACGCCGCCATGATCGGAATCATCATGGCGTCCAAGCACCTGCTCGCCCTGGTGTGGCGCCCGTTGTCTAGCGTCCTCACCAGGCAGTACGACAAACGGCGGACGGTCATAGTGGGCTCTCTGCTCAGCTCGGCATTGGTGGTTTTGACTCTTCTGCTCTTTCCGTCCACCGGAATCCAAGCTGAAAGTGGACGGTGTAACGCTAGTCAACCCGATGCTGATCCTACCCCCATTCTAGAGTGGACGACGGTTCCATCGCAATCAAATGCTACGGTTTACTCAATAAACCAGACATCTGTAATTACCGAACACCCTGTTGAAGTTACCACACTTGTAAGCTCCAACTGGTCAGCAAGAGGCCTGAGGTCTTTGAAGAAGCCTCAACAGGAAGAAGACCCTCACACTGAGTTCCTGGGAAGCCTGAAAGTTATGGATGCCCAGCATCAGATGTTCTTTCTGGTTCTCATTGTGATGGGTTTGTGGGAGTTCATGGCCGCCCCGTTGGAATGGACGGCTGATGATGGACTCTACGAATACTTGGATTTCGTAGACGCCACCGACCACCATAATGGCGTGAAGGTATGGAAGCAGCTTGGAGCTGCTTTTGGCAACTGTGCAGTTGGAGTTCTTGTTACCAGCCTGTTTTGTCTTACAGGAGCTACACTGGAGTTTTACTCCTACACTATATTCATGATCCTAACCATCCCTACAGCCGCCCTGCTTCCAATCTACCTCCGCAAGCGTGAGCGGCCCACTAGTACAGGCTTTAAGGCACTACAGTTGGTTTATGGGAACTCGCAGGCGATACTTTGTGTCGTCACTGTCATTTTGATGGGCATGGTGAACTCCGCTGTGTCGGATTTCCTCTTATGGCACATGCAGGACTGCGGTGCCACGGAAATCCACATGGGCATCTCTTTAGCCTTGGCGCACTTAAGCCAAGCTAGCTTTGCTCCAATTGCTGGCCATCTCTCCCGGATTCTAAAGTACCACGGTTGGTTACTAGTACTCGCCGTTGTTAGTTTAGCCCTGCAGTGTCTTTACTACTCCTTTCTGTGGGGCCCGTGGGCCGTAATACCTGCTCAACTGCTGGCAGGCTTCAGCACCGGCGCCCTCTGGTGGTCCGTAACATCGCAAAGTGAAGACATCGCTACTCCCGGCACTGAAAAGACCATTTTAAAGTTGTTTGAGGTACTTTCTCTGGAGTTGGGAGCAACATTTGGCAGTCTTGCGGCTGGGTTTGTGGTGCAAAAGTTTGGGGTCAAAGTGCTTTTCCAAGGCACCGCGGTCATTCTGGCTTTGTGGAGCAGCACTCTTGCCGTACTCAAGTGGAAGATTCCTCGGCAGCGCCGGATAAACTACTCACGCCTGCTGGCCACTGACACCGAGTTGAGCGAGTCGGAGTCAGATCAGGAGAAAGACTGGCTTGAGACGGCTATGGAAGACACTACGAGGAATAACAAGTGGACAAATAGATAAGTCTTAATCAATGGAAGGAAAAAAGTGATTTGTTAACAGTCGCCAAATAAAAAACTAAGAGCGAAATATCACTAATACTGTTTAGTATCTGCAAAGAATATTTTTTTTTACTCCTACTCTGTATTTTTGTCATGTTTTCCAATGTAAATATTTAAACATTTTTAAATTAATATGCATTTACTTGAGAAGTATAATGACATAAACAAGAACACAAGTCTTGTTTTCTAAGAAAATGTATGACATAAAACATGATTCGATATCTTTATATTGTTATAGTTCTCAAGAAATTAAGTCTTGTTTTCTGATAAAATTATCAAAATGAATTACGTTTATGCATAAAACAAGAAAAAAAATATCTGTCAGTGGGTTAAGAAGAATAACTTCATTCAAATGGAAAACAATATTAATATTCTTACCTCACTGACACCACATTAATGACTTAATATCTTAACATCTGAAGTCATTTTCCTTCTCAAATAAATGTGTCTTGATTTAGTTTTTAAATATCTGTGATGGAAAGCAACAAAAAAAATATTTTTTTTGCAGTCCATAAGGGCATGTTCTCATTCATCTTTATCATAATAACATACATCATGGATGACGTTATATCAATTAATTACTCTCTCCAGCCAGATACATTTTTATATGAGATTATTTAAAGCTTTGAGAGAAGACTTATAGTTCTAGTACTAATAGGAATATCCTAAAATGTACATCATCTTTTGTGTGTGAAGATGAGTTGTGTAACAGGTCAGCTCTTTCTTAGACTGAAGGGGTGGAGATAAGCTTATCTGGTTTTATTTCCTCTTTGCCAAACAGCAATAATCATGTGAGAAAATAGTGCCTGTTGTTTCCTCTTCACACCCGTTTGTTATGACTCATTATGTTTTGCAAATATTTGTGATCTGAAGCTAAGCCTCAGTTACATGTTATGGAGAAACCTTTTTATTTATTGTGCATGAGGCACTCACGTTCTCCACACTTAGGTATCACTTGAACAAGGGTTTATTGAAGGTAATCATAATGAAAGTATCTTACTTCTAGTTTAAGGGATTGTGAACTAGATGTTTGACTTATAAATGAAGTTTGCCAAACCTGTTTTGATGGGGAAAAAAATCTTCCCAAACTTGTTCTTGAGTAAATTTTCTTGTACAGCTGGTCTATAGAGTGTACTGGTCTATAGAGAATGATTTTTTTATTTTTATTTTTTAAAAAGAAAGGAAGGATGGGAATAAATATTCTTAACATTTCATGTTTGAAAAAAAAATAATAATTAACTGGTTATTTCCTCTTTCAACAAATGCATAAAGTTATTTTTAGTCATTTTGTCTAAATGTCTTGATAAGCTTTGTCCCATGTAAGGTGTACTTTGACCAAGTCTTAATCTTTTTATGCCATTATGTAAATAAATCAACGTGAATTTGCCGTGGTGACATTTCATGCCATAGCAGTGTGTCAGTGTTGATGTTGTTTCCTTTAGATCAGAATTAAAGCTCAAATCTAACCGCAAGCATTGACACCAGGGTCAGACCGCACAGCTAAATGTGCTTTCTCTTCAAAGGGTTAATCAGTCAATGCAACCAGGCAAGATTGTTACACTTCCTCAAGCTGAAACCCAACCCATGCACACAAACCTTATGTTGCAACCGTATGTTTAACTTTTATGTCCTGACAGTTAACTGGGATAAACCACTTGTTTTACAATCCAAATTAATATAAGCACATCCTTATGTTATCACAGAGGAAAGGCTGTAACAGACTGATAAAAAGTTTAGAAGAATTTGTGACAATTTGGGATAATTCTTTTACTGATAGGGACTGTGTTACATTGTATAAGCCAGTTTTACAGTGTTTTCTAATTAAACGATTTATTCATGTTACATTAATGTATGACTTTTATTTGTATTTTTTATTTATCTATTTTTAATATAAACATGGCATTATGACCGCTGACCCAAAGACTGAGAGTGATTCATGTTTTAAGTCACTTTGGTTAGATTAACGAGTTTTTACTTTCCACATTTGTCAACTTAAACAGAAAACATCCCAACAAAACATGTAAGCATTGTATTTATATAGTTTTACATAAATTTGTGATAATGCTAATTATTGCTTAATGGTAAATTATATATTAAATTTCAATTTTTTTTATTCAATTAGCATTTTTAAACCATGAGCCAGTTTATATATGACACGTATATTATTAGCGAATGTGTTCTATATTATTTAGTTGATATTATGACCAAAAGTTATCAATCACAAGTTAAGCACCTGAAATCAAAAAGCATAATATGCAAATGGCACATTTTCTAAACTTAAACGGTGAAGTCTCTATACAAAACTGTTTGTCACATTTGTCATAAGTAGGATGCATTTGATCTTGTAACTTCAAAAGGAAAAAAGATTTTAACATAATGTCAATTTCCCGTTATTCACAGGGTGGCGCTTTCAGGTAATGGGATAATCCTCTTGTTGAGCATCACTACAATGTATCACGCACTCACTCGCTCAGCGCATCGGCAGCAGGTGCGGGCGCGCGCATCACTGTGTGCATCACAGAGGACATGGAGTTAAAAACCTCCATCAGTGAAACTGCGCTTTGATTCACCGCACCGGCCGAAGAGCAGAGCAGCGACATTCTGATCCAGCTCAAACTTGAAGTGTGTTGTGGAGCTTGAAAGCATGGAGAAAGGGCGCAGCACCCCGAAACTCTACGGATCACTGGATAAAACAGAGCTCTGCGCAGACACGGGCAAACAAGGTGAGAATGTAATGATCATGCTTGACTTCAGTTTAACGTATGCATGAAAGACGTTACTTTTGCATTGATTTTGCAGTTCATCATTCAGTAACATCGTCAAGTAGCTTAGAAATTATAGTGTTATTATAGTGTCTCCAATTTAGTCCATAGTTACAGAAAGCTACGTGCAACGTATGTGAAGGATCTATGTGAATAAATTCGCTGTTTTTGAGAGTGCAACTGACGCGTTTCTATTCATATAAATAGACAAATTTGATGTAATTTTTATAATATAGTCCTAACTGTTCAAAACTATTATGAAACATACAGTACACTCTTAAAAATAAAGCTGCTTCAAAAAGTTCTTCACGGCGATGCCATAGAAGAACCATTTCTAGTTTCACAAAGAACCATTCAGTCAAAGGTTCTTTAAAGAACCATTTGTTTCTTACCTTTTTATAACCTGAAGAAGCTTCTTTCACCGCGAAGAAGCTTCTTTCACCACAAAGAACCTTTTGTGAAACAGAAAGGTTCTTCAGATGTTAAAGGTTCTTTATGGAACCATTTAGATAAAAAGCTTCTTCTATGGCATTGAAGAAGCACCTTTATTTTTAAGAGTGTAACTTTTCAAATTTTTCTTAGAGTATATTTGGTGAATGTTAAGTGGGTGTTCATTAAAAATAAAAAGCTCAGTTACTTCTTTTTTTTTTTAACCTGAAGTGTACTAACCATAAAGGGCATGGTTTGTCTCTCATTTAACAGTATAGGCTACATTTAAAGTTATTTTTCCTGTCAGGTCCCAGAATCGCTTTTACCCCAGGAAGCAGCTATTTGCTCATTCCTGCTTTCTTCTAATGATCCGACAAAAGAAATACAATCATGTTTTCATCATTATACAGACTGCTGTGGTTTCTTTGGGCTGACTAATGTCTAATCCTGACTAAACAAATCCTTATAAACAGATCTTGTGAAACCTGTTTCCCATTGGATCTTAAAACAACTGTACAGTACTATGTAGTTTTGTGTATTGTTGTGCCTTTAGAGCCCCCAACAGTAAATTTAGAGGAATTCACTGTTGCAATCCCTTATAAAAAATTAACTGTGGTTTTATTAAAGTAAAAGTGTAGTAACCATGTCATATTGACTACAATTTGTATAACCACAGTTTTACTACAAAAGCCATGGTTAAACTATGGTTAGAGTAGCAAGACCATGGTTAATTTGTGGTTACCATGGTTTTGTTTTTTCCCGCTCACCAAACTTACTTCTAGAACGGATGTTTTTGTGGAGCATGGAAAAGAAACAGAAGCCACTCGCCTTAAAAGTCAGTGTACCAACAGAATGAGTTTGGCAGTAAGTTATTCCTTTAAATGTTCCTTCTCACTTTAGTTGTAATGGAGACAACAGACTCTTGATCTTCTAGTACTTTCAAGGATTACAGGTTGGTTATATTCAAGCATAATTTGTTTACTCAAGGTGTATTCAGTTTATTTAACTAAAGACCATGAGATTATCAGTGATGGAGCATTTAAGTGATCATACACCCAAAAATGAAAATTCATTGGAAACCCATATGACTTTTTTTGTGTGAAACACGTTTTGAAGAATTATAGTCTATTTTTCAGACTGAGGCATTCAAACTTTAAAAAAAAAAGATACAAAAATTGGTGCATGCAACTCTTACACTGTGAAAAACAAGCCAAAAATTGATTCCAGTTATTTACTGATGATCTTCACCAGTCACGGAGTTGAACTTAAGAACCGAGCAGATTTGTAAACTAGACCAACGTTTGTTGGAGAGATTCAAGAGACTGTTTAATTGTGTCCCACATAAGAGACAAACAGATGGGGTCCCTATAATGTGTGGCAATGCCAAGAATACGTTCTGTTAATGTCCCGTCATTATAATTTTCATCTCAAGGCACAATATAGCAACATGATCAATTTGGATCATGCAATTAAAACTGTTACAGAAACACTTTTCATTCATTAACTGAAAGAATTCAGTTCTCCACATGACAAACTGTTTTTATGCTTTAGCTTTTCTGCATGACATAACTGAATATCTCAATAAATTGAATCGGAGAAGTCAGAGGAGGTTCATCGGTTGATGTACGAGTCTGTTAAAGGCTTTCATTTTAATTTAATGTGGTCTGGGGAGTCTCAACTGTTAGCCAAACCGTTGTCCACATCTTATGTAATGATTACAGGAATAGTTCGCCAATAAATTAAGGTTTGCTGAAATCTGCTCACCCTCAGGCCATCCAAGATGTAGATGAGTTTGTTTCTTCATCTGAACAGATTTGGAGAAATGTAGCATTAAATCACTTGCTCACCAATGGATCCTATGCAGTGAATGGGTGCCGTCAGAATATGAGTCCAAACAGCTGATAAAAACATCACAATAATCCACACCACTCTAGTTCATCAGTTAACATCTTCTGAAAAGCTGCATCTTTGTAAGAAACATCCATCAAGACATTTTTAACTTCAAACCATTGCCTCTGGCTTAAAAATATGAGGCTTCTATCCATAATATTACCTTCTCCAGTGAAAAAGTCATCCTGGTGCAATTTTATAACAAGATAAAACACCAGCACTGATTTTGTAACAAACAAAGAATCATGCACATCCACTTTGTACTGTTCGCACGCTCTGGTATGTGTCCGCTACAAAAGAGTTTTGACTTTACAGCTGAAAACCTCAGATCAAATCTCAAATGTGCTTTCTAGACAAGAGTGTTTCAGAGCAAAGCACCTGAACTCTAACCCATATTGAAAGTCCACAGTTCACAAGCACTTCTCATTAAGTCTGATAGATCTTGACAGAATCTGCCTAGAAAGGTGTAAGAAACTCCTCCAATCCTTTGGCACAATAATCTGACTAGAATCAGTTTTTGAATGCAGTGACATTAATGGTTAGAGTTTCACCTTTCAGAAGAAACAAATACAAGTAAAGATGTAAAAAGAACTGTATTCCTCACATCTCTTGGGTTTTGCTGGATAACAAGGCCGCAGTGCATGTTTCGTAGTACTTTGATGCTGTGTGTGCAATGTGTGCGTAGGCAGAAGAAACATGGTTTTAAATTATATCTAAACACTAAGGGTTGGTTTCAGTGACCCGTAGTAAATTATGCCTCAGTACTTCCATGCATTTTTAAATTGCACTAAGTGTAATTGCATAAATAATGACAAACATGTTTTCTGATTACTTCCCTTCTTTCCACATTGGTTGGACAAACAGTGTTCATAGTGTTTTACAGAAACCTTTAATGTTCAGTGCCGGCAGCTCTGGTAAACTGTGATCAAATGCTTTGTGTGTGTGTGTTGTCGTGCCGCATGAGCTGGTGTAGGAGTGTCTCCAGGCATTGTGATTGAAACTGTGAAGACTGATTGACACTGAGATCATGTGAGATCCCAGCGCCTCCTCTGTTCCAACAAGAATGACGTAGATTTACACCAGGTCTAAGGGATTCTCAAGTGTAGGAGATGTGCCAACCTGATCTGTTATTGTCACATTAATGTTTGAAAGGCTGTTGATCCACCTACTATCATCATTTACAATATAATAAGATTTTTTTTTGGCTATAGTACAGATGCTAGTAGAAGACTAACTTAGACCAGCATGAATCTTGATGATGGTTCATGGCTCATGTAAGAAATTTTTGGGTTATATTTTGCACACGCACACGCACACACACACACGCACACGCACACGCACACACACACACACACACACACACACACGCACACTTGCTTAATTGTCATGAAAATAATCTCAGTGCAAAATCATACATGGCTAATTATAGGCTTCATTTATTTTTAGTTTATTTTCAGTAAAGATGGACAATTCTTTTCAGTTTTCATAACACTCAAAAAACATAACAATCAAAATCATTCCAAGATCCTGCTGGGTTACACATCCCCTTGTTAGGAATCACTGGCTTAGCTGATCCTCAGACATGTTTTTACTGTTTTCAAGTGACTAAGAAACCTCATGTTCACATTCTTGCATTTCTTCCATCTCCATCTGAATCCTGTCTGACTCCTTACCTGTTCCCTGTCAGAGTTCACTGCTGTTTTGATACGTGAAGCTGTGAATTCCTGTCAGTCCTACAGGGTTCTCCACGAGTGAGACAGAGCAAGTCTGAAGTCATGAGAATATATCTGTCAGGACTGATCTGAAACATATGGGTGGGCGGCAATGACTCACACACACACATATTGTACATCTCAGCACACTGACCAGACCACATCAGACTATCCCATAATCCTGCTCTTGATTTATTAGCCCTGTTTTCCATCCCTTTTGCTTTCCCTTGGTGGATGTGGTTTGTTTAGACGTATTTTCTCACTGATTGTCAGGCAATTAAAAGCCAATATCTGCTCAGCGCTCTGAGGTGACTCATAGCTTATAGTGTTACCGAGGGCAGAGAGAAAGAGAAAGCACTGAAGTGGAGAGATGGAGGGATAAAACATGTACCTTATATCAGAACAATGTGTTCGCTCTATACAGCCTGAGAAAGGTGTCAGTGTCAGCCACCAGTAAAAACACAGATAGCACCATCTGTAAGCAAGTGAACTTGGGTTTTCTGTTAATCGCTAGATATAAAGTTTAACCCCTTAAAGATGCTGTGTGATGCACCTTTAAATAGATGACTCTAGTTTTCCCGTGAATGTTTTTGTTTTCCAGACTCAGATTCACTACATCTCTTTTCCAAACCGACTTGTTTTCTACTCTGCACATAAAATGCCATTAGTTATATCTAAAACAGTTTATTTTCTATAAGCTAATAAATGTTCACTATCTTTCAAAGGTTTGGGGTTAGTATTTTCTGATAAGAAATTAATACAAATGAACAATTCAGCAAGGATACATAAAATTGATCAAAGCTGACAGTAAAGACATTTATAATGTTACAAAAGATTTTTATTTCAAATGTACTGTTCTTTTGAACTTTCTATTCATCAACAAAACCTGAAAAAACAAATGTATCACAGTTTTCACAAACATAGCAGCACAACTGACTTCAAAATTGATGATAATAATAATAAATGTTCCCTGAGCAGCGAATCAGCATATTAGAATGATTTCTGAAGGATTATGTGACACTGAAGACTGTAGTGATGATGCTTAAATTGTTAAAATATTTACAATATTACTGTTTTTACTGTATGTGCGATCAAATAAATGCAGCCTTGGTGAGCAGAAGAGACTTGACTTCTTTCAAAAAAAAAAAAATTTTTAAATCTTACCTACACAGAACTTTTGAACAATATATATGTAAACAAAGCCATTTATTCCGTGTGTGTGAAAACTTGTTGGCTTTTATATGTTATTGCATGTTAAAACATTATCTGGAAAGAAATATATTTTTTTATTAGAACACAGGGAAATGTGCATCACAAGGAAAGTGATATTAATATTTAGAAACAAATGAAAAATATCTTCCCCCAACACTGCACGCATATTTACTTTTTATTTGTTACTGTTAGAATCCATTTTTCATGGACCCCCATGTGCCCTCTTGTGGCCCCCTCGACCCCAGTTTGAAAATCCCTGTTTGAAATCATGGTATTCCTTTGTTTTGTATCTTGGTGAGTCATGAATCAAATAATATCACACTGACCTTTTGATAAGTAAATGTGTTCAAGATCAAACATAAATCAGGTTTGTCCACTATATCAGAGAGATATTGTTCATAGAGGACTCTTAAATCTTGATAACCTCATAAGTATTGCCTATTACTATGTAACAGCAGACTCCTTTAATAAAGGGTGCTTACACATGCTCTTTTTAAGCTTACATGCACTAAAAAAAAATCATAGTAACAATAATATTCCTTTAACACAGTTGCTTTGGTATTTCAACAAAGGACAGCAATGAAAAATACTGAACGACCCCAACAGCCCATACAGAGACACTTACATATTACATATAATATTTGTTTTATATAGGCCTACTGTATATATATATATATATATTAGTTATTATAGATGTGGCATTATAGGTATATGTAGTGTCGTTCCAGTCAAGATTACATAATTCATATTTATTTTAGGTTAATTTTCATATACATTGGTGTAAAATAAGTGAAATGCTGTTTGTGTTTGCTTTGCACCAGGGATCGCAGTGGCCTTGACCAGAGTGCTACTGTATTTGGGGGTCAATCCCATTGTTTTTGAAATCCAATAACTGTGTAGGGCCCAGGTTGTTGCCATAGAGACAGAACTTAGTTTATGAGGCATTGCAGTTGTTGAACACATCATAGGATAAGCCAAATGAGTCATCGGAGGATACGCTTTTTAGGGAGCAAAGGCTTTTTCACAAGGCTGAAAGCCTTTGAAATGCAGACATCAAATTGAGAAGTGGAATTGTAAAAAATGAATGTGCAATGATGGTGTAGATAGAAAATAAATCAAATAACCTTGTTTTATCTTGCTGTTTGGACAAAGTTACTTAAAGGAGTAGTTCACCCAAAAATAAAAATGTACTCACCCTCAGGCCATCCAAGATGTAGATGAGTTTGTTTCTTCTTCTGAGCAGATTTGGAGAAATTTGGCATTACATCACTTGCTCACCAATGGATCCTCTGCAGTGAATGGGTGCCGTCAATCCAAACAACTGTTAAAAACATCACAATAGTCCAAAAACTGTTATTCTTCATCAACTATCACTAGACAAACTTAATAGTAACAGTAACAGTTTTTAATATTTAATATGAAATTTGGTGCCTTTCAGTTTTATTAGTATCTGATTCATCAGATGCCTGTATACACAACCAAGTAATCATACAGATGTATATATAGAGCACTGACTCTCTGAATCAGTGCTACATGCAATAAAACAAAGATGCTGGTCTGTCACGGAGTGACCAGAAGATTCTCACCCACCCTCGGATTCATGCAGAGTTCAGTACTAATAACACGAGCCCAATTAACACAGTGACGAGCATCATACACAACACACACTGTGCCACCGTCACCCAACTCTTCAGCTTCAGCCTGATTTGAAATGTGACTGGTCAACACCAGGATGCTTGTTAGTTGATTCGGGATCAGAGAAGCCCTGCTTCTGTAGAAATGTGTGATCATGCTGTAATTATTTTTATCTTCAAGGGGAAGACAACAAACTGGTAAAACAGTATAAAATATCTAATACAAAGTTTGGTCAATGTCTGTTTCTCTGGAATACTGTCATGCATGTCCTAAAATGCAATTATATTATATACAAATATCTAAACATTCTTAAATCAGGATTCAATTACCCGAGAAGCAAAATGATGTGAGATAATAAATCTTGTTCTTCTGAAAAAATGTGGCTAAATTTATTGACTTTAAAATCTTTTTAAACCTAAAATAAAAATGTTTGCCAGTGGGATAAGAAAAAACTCGTTTGTTTCCTCTTTAAATTGTTTATTTGCTGTTTTTCTTGTTTAAGTTACTTAATTTTGATACATTTTTCAGAAAACAAGACTTAATATCTTAAGTAATTGTGCTCCTCATGTCCATGTGCCTTCATGTGTTCTTCATCACAGCTGAAGAGGATGTGGTGTCCATGGCTGACTCCACCATCACTGTGGAGGACATCGAGGGAGAGCTGTTCAGAATCGAGAGGATAAAGGACGCGCTGGTCCGGAAAGAGTCTGAGCTCAGATATATGTGAGTTTTACTGTGTTTTTTTTGTTTTTGTTTTTTACTATGATAGGGCCTGAGATGACTCTTTTACATGCAAGGTTAAAGGAATAGTTAAAACATTAAAACTTTTCACCCAAGATGTAGATGAATCTTCTTAATCAAACTAACACACAATGAAAAATCTAACATTACATCACTGTAACGATATAAAAATAAATAAAACTTTAATCACCAAAATAAACATAAAACAGCGCAACCAAAAACCAAACACAAAATAAAGCCCAGGCCTGGTCCTCTCTCGTCCTTCACTATCGTCGCTCCTCTTTTGTATCCTCCCAATCTCCTCCGTGGGAATCGAGACCGGCGAGTGGAGCAGGTGTCGCTCATTTCCCAATCACTCCACCAGCCTCGCTCCGTTCCCACGGCTCTCGGCCCCGCCCCACTCGTCACAATCACTTGCTCACCAGTGGATCCTCTGCAGTGAATGGGTGCCGTCAGAATGAGAGTCCAAACAGTTGATAGAAACATCACAATAATACACAAGCACCTTACGGGGATGCACAGTGCAACATAAATGAAAAAATCAGTCTGTACGAAAAATCGATTAACACTGCATTATAAATATACTTTATTCTTATAAAAATACCTGCGATGGCTTGAACACATATAAACCATATGTTGTCACAATCGTATGTTTATTGTATTGATGTTTCGGTAAAGCGTCTCTATTCCCATTTTATTCAGCTACAGCAATAGCTGGATGCCTTTGCCCATATAAGGGATTTCCTGAAACGTCACAAGTTCTATTACTTCTGTGATGCGCTCGTGAAGATTATGTAAGAGGGCACAAATAAAACAGATTTTACATTACAGGATGTGCATTCTCACAAATTCTCATTTTTCTCTCAGTGGATGCATACGATTTCCTGACAAAAATTAAGAAATTACTGTCACAGATTTTTTTTTACCATAATAATTTAATATTTTATAATAAAGCCTAGACATTTCTAATGAATGATTAACAGGTCATCCAGCAATATAATAATTATTATATTTATTCTTAAATACTCTGTGTTGTATAGTGAAACAATGTTATCACAATAGTAATATTTCTTATTTTGTTTAATTTTTTATAAAGTAATAATATTAGAACATTAATGTCATGTTTAAGTGATGAACTGCACTACTTGTGGTTGTTTAAGAGATGGTAATATGTTTTAATCTTGTGCTAAATGTTAAGGTGTATTCACACAGATGTATCATCCTTATTAATTGTCAAAACAAGCTATACAATGAAAGTAGATGAGGACAATTCACATTTATTAAATGGGGGAAAAAAACAGCGTGGATATTCTGCAAAATGTTCATTGCATGCTATGCCTTTAAAAAATAATCAGAGAAAAAATGTCACATTGACTGTCATTCCTTGTTTTTTTTATTCAATAACAGTTATTATGTGTGTACAAATTATGAGATACATGCCTAGATGAGATAAAAGCAGGGGAAATTGTTGAGGACATTTACTGATAAAAGGATTCACTGCATTTATTTACAACAGTAGCATCTGATGGGAGTCTGTCACAAGCCCTGCAAGTGAGATTTGTCTGTTATGACAGTAATATGTGTCTGCCGGAGCTGAATATAAACTGCAAATGTATGTGTCTGCCTTGTTATTTGTGTGTGTATGACAGGAATGTGAATACTATCTAGCAAAACACATTATCTGTTATTTCATTTCTGAACAGAGACTACTTTGGCATCAACCAGTAAAATCTGTTTTCAGTAAAGTTGTGGTGTATTCACACTTCCCCGGCTAACAAAACAAACATTTTGTTATGAAAGTTATGAAAACATTTCAGAATGTTCAAAGCGTCCTTTTTTTTATAATGTTTAAACATGTTTTTTCTTGGTTATCGGAATGTTTAAGGAACGTTATGTTTTATCCTTTCATGAACATTATGGGATTGTTACTTTTGAATGTTTTCTAAACATTCTGTAACAATTAGTAACTTTAAACAAAAAACTGCTATACAAACATCTAACTAAAACATGTCAGAAAAATTAACAATGAATGATGTGTACATAATGTGCTGATGTTTTGAGAACATTATTACAGTCCTAATAACTTGAGCAAACATTCTGTTAACGTTCATAATTTTAAAACAACCTTGCAAGAACCTCTGCCACTTTCCCTGTTTGCTCTGTACTTTGATTTCTGACTTGATTGGAAAATGTTTTGCAGTGTGGGGAGGTTTTAACATCACTTTTGCATATTATTTTTTTTAAATAAAACCAAGGATTTCGATTACTGTTTTAAAGAAAAAAAATCTCAATTACTTTGATTTTTCTTCATTTTTTTTTTCTTTTCATTTTTTCTTCCTTTTTCAGGATGGACGACATCCAGTTGTGTAAGGAGATCACAAGGCTCAAAAAAGAACTCCAGAAATTAGTTTCAATCCCAGGTATGTTCACCAAAAATGCTGCACCAGAATATGAAGCATTAATATCTTGCTGTTGCATTTAGCCTGTGAAATGATAGAGATCTCATTCTCAGTGGTGAAGAACATCTGTTTTTATTTCCTACCATGCAGAGCAGAGACAATGAGCAGCTCCCTGATGCTTTAAACTGCTCTAAACCAAACAGCACATCTGTTAGACACTCAAGTAATTGTTTCTTCTTCAGTACTTGTTTACTGCTGAAACCTCATTTTGCAAGTTCATACGAAGCTTGTACACACATAAGAGGTTATTTATCTAAACTGGCAGATAATAATATTGTGTGTACCATCCAAGTGGGAAACAAGTCACATTCCAGTGCGAGTGATGTCCATTTATTCTGAGACCTTCTGTGTACTTTGATATTTTATCATATCTATCATCACTTACTCACCTCATGTTGATCCAAACCAGAATGACTTTCTGTGTTCACAACAAAAGGCAATATTTAGAAAAAATAAAATAAAATCTTATTTTCAATATAAAAAATACACTGGAAAAATGGTGTAGGATTTGCTTTAAAAAAGAAAAAAGTTAAGGAACAGTTTTCACTGATTCTCAGTTTTACAAATAATTACAAAGAAAACACAAGTAACACACTGAATTAAACACAATGTTGTTAAGTAGAAAGACTGAAATAACTCTAATAATTTGTTTGTTATATCTTCAAAAAAAAATTATAATGTGTAGCATACAATGATGCTGAAAAGCTGTTCGAAACAGTTGTGCTGCTTAATATTTTTAGATGCATTTAAATTTTTCGTGATCCTCTGATTAATAGAAAGTTCAAAAGAACATTATTTCTTTGAAATGGATATCTTTTTGTAACATTATAAATGCCTTTACCTTCATGTGTGCTCCAATGTCCTTTGCAGACAAAGACAAGTCAAATGAGGACAGACAGCGTGAGGAAGAACTACTTCAGCAGATCCAGAAGCTGGTGGAGACGCGGGACTTTCTAGTGGACGACATGGAGTTTGAGAGGCTCAGGTCAGTTTTAAAGAGCTGCCGGCTTTCAGCGACAGCAACATAGGCCACAACCCTTTAGATTGCCGGCTAGCATGCGTGACTGTCGGCCCTAAGAATGTGTTTTGTGCCTCTTGTGGCTGTTCCCTCATCTGTGAAGATACTGCAATCCAATTACCCTCCACTTGAAGCCAATAATTCACACACACACACACACACACACAAACCTCACATCATACTCACAGACGGTCCCAGAGGCTCTGATTCTGAGAGACCAGCGAGAATGATTTGCAAGCAAGAAAGGAATGGAAAAAAGAAAAAAGATGTGGTTTTTCGGTGGGTTGGAATGATTGCCATCTGCCAAGACCTCACGACTGTGTGTGTGTGTGTGTGTGTGTGTGTGTGTGTGTGTGTGTGTGTGTGTGTTTGCGTGTGTGAGTAATGGTGAGTGACCCACACATCAGTACCCAACACCAATGAAATCCTCACAGTTTATTCATGGGATAAATGAGCCGCCATCACCCACATGATAAGCAGTTATACACGGATGGATAGTGGAGAGAGAGAGAGAGACGGTGAAAAACTTGGTTGCACACTAAACCAGTGTGCTAAGAGAATAATTGATTGTTTGGAGCTTGAGTGTGAATGTTTGGTTAATGCTCAGTGTCTAACTTCACAGCATGTGAGTTTGGTTTTACATTTTAGGGACTGAAAAAATAGAAAACTGTGTGGCATTGTGGGGAGCAAACAAAAACTGATCAAGAAAATTGGCTTAGTATACATGCAGATTAATATCACAATGAAAATATGTAAATGCAGAAAGCTTAGTGTGATTGTTAGGTTAAAAATCGGGATCATTTGCAATGATTTTGTATAAAAAGCTTAAAAAAATCTGTTTTAATTTATTTAATTGAAGTCTGAAATATATTAAAGTAAGAACAGATTCAGAATAAGATTCAGTTTTATTCACAAATGATTTTTTTTTATAATATTGTAATGATGCATGATAGCTTTAGTGAGTTGATACAGTTTATACAGTATATGAATAAATAGTGGCAAAAAAATGCTGATATGTGCTTTTGTAAAATTCCAGTGCATCAACAAACGTTTGCATTAGTGTGGCAATTTAAAAGTTTGGGGTAAGTAAGATTTTTAAGAAATTAATACCTTTGTTTAGCTAGTATGAATTAAATTAATCAAAAATGTCAAAGACATTTATTAATGTTAAAAAAGATTTCTATTGAAAAAAAAATTATAATTAAAATTGCATCACAGTTTCCAAAAAAAAAAAAAAAAAAAACTAATCTCACAGACCCCAATCTTTTGAATGGCATGTGCACATGAAAATGTATCTTGACTTATGTATGTGTTTGTGCATTTGCCTTTCTGACGTCTGTTATTCTCCACTCAGAGAGCGAGAGGAGGACAAAGAGATGGCTGACTTCCTACAGACCAACATTCCCAACAGGTGCAGCATGAAAAGTATGTGTGTGTTACTGTGGTGCTGTGAGCTCAAGGCCAAGCTCTTAAACCTCCGTTTTTCAGCTTTGAATGCACAAATTAACATAACAATACATTTTTTGAGCATCTCCGTAATTGTTTTACTCACTGCCTGCTCAAATTTAATGAAAATGCAAACTGGAGAAATTAATAAGGAATCTTTATTGTTAGAAGCGTGAATGTTAATTCTGTTCTCGGGGTGTTAAAACGTTGTCTTCATTTGTTTCCTGTAGTTCAAAACTAAAAAGCTAGTTCAGAACTGAAATGAACAGTGCAGAAGTACACGAATGCCACTGAAAGTGGGAAGGCTTGACTGTAAATGAGAGAGAACACATTCAAATACTAATCAATGTTGTAGTGAGAGTTTGAAAGGTCTCACAAAAATATAAAATATTTCATAATCTTTAGTGCTGCTTTTTAAAAGCTTATGAACTGAGCTATTCACTCAAAATAGACATTCTATTTTAATTCATCTGAACTCAGCCCAACTCTATTCCACAGTTCAGTTCAGTGTGATTCAAGTCAGATTGATTTCAAGTGCTTTTTTCACAACACAATTTTTCTAAATCTAATAGCAGTTATATTATATAACTATATATCATATAACACAAGTATATTGTATGCATGTGGATAAATATCCAACTTTATATAAAAAGCTGGGTAACAATATAGTTACATTTTGCAAATGTTTCACCATGAATGAACTGTTTATATTTTTAAAAATATTGTGTTTATTTGTTATATTATTTTATTTAGTATATTTATTTAATAAATTCACAATTAATTACAAAGAAACAGCAAGTAACATTGAATTAAACAATAAATTTTGAAGTAGAGACTGAAATAGTATTTTCTTGTCAAATGTACTCCAGTAATCTTTGTTCTATTTACTACTTTGAATTATTTATTTTTTTTACAGTGCACAGATAATTTCAACTCATCTAATTGGCATCCCAATTATATTTGCAAATGTTCTGGTATGAATATACCTCTGCGCTGATGCTCGATAGTGTTCAGAGATGCTTGAGTGTGATTCAGAGAAGGTCACTGCCTTTCTCTCTCTCGCTCGCTCTCTTTTAGCTCACAACAAGGACAAGAGAATGACGTCCAGAGCCCAGCAGACCTCGTCTCCTTACGTGACCAAGACAGGTGTCACCCTGCTGAAAGAGTGCTGCGGCTTCACCTGCTCCATCATGTAGATACGTGAATGTAAAACAGCCCTCAGATCCGTGATTCAGCACAATATTTTCAAGCACTCTTTCACATTACATTTCAGAACAGACAGCAGTGCGTGAGCTTATGAACTGAGCTATTCACTCAAAGTAGACATTCTATTTTAATTCATCTGGTGATGTTCATATTATGCATAATTATTGCATTAACCTAATCAAGGAGACTTCCAGAATTAGCAGTGTGATTAAATAGTACGGACAGTGTAGCCTTAGTTCAGTTATCATTTATTCACCTATAATGTTGATCCAAACATGTATGAGTTTCTTTATTCTGCTGAACACAAAAAGATATTTCGTAGAATGTTGTGGTTCCCCATTGCTTCCGTTGTATTTTTTTATACTATGGAAGTCTGTGAAACCAAAAATATAAGAATGCCAGCATTCTTCGAAATGCCTCTGTGGCTCACAGAAGCAAGATATTCAGACAGATCTGGAAGAAGGTGAGTAAATGAAGACAGAATTCGTATTTTTGGCTGAACCATTCTTTTAAAGCAGACCAAGACTAACGTCAGGCTCAGGTGCAGAATTCCCATGAGCAGTTGTTAAGCTCTTGTTCTTGTTAGCACATTATTTCCTCCCTTCCTTCTTGCAAAAGACTAAATTATCTGTTGTGGAGTTGCATCACCAGCCAACCACAATGTATGCCACCAAAAACACTGACATTGTCCTTGGGTTTAGAAGGAATAGTTCACCTAAAAATGAAAATTCTGTCAATTTTTGATGATAAGGAAAGCACTGGTGTCTGAAATCTCACCAGTTAGGCTAGATAGAAAAATACTTTGACTCACTTGAGATTTGCATCGGGAAATGAATTCAGTGCACAGTAGGGTTATTTTAGTTCACTAAAACTAAAACCATAAAATTGACATAAAAAAAACATTTTTAAACATTAACTGACAAAAAAAAATAATAATTCTTCATTTGAAATAAAGTAAAGGTTAACTGACATGAAATAAAGCATTTAAAAAAAAAAAATCTAGTTGCCAAGGCAGCAATCCTCGTTTTCATTTAGTTTTACTTGATGTCATAAAATAACTAAAACTAAAACTGAAATACAATTAATAAAAACTATACAGACCTGTTTAAAAAATGGCAAAAACAAAATTACTAAAACTTGAAAATTCAAAAAAAAAAAAAAAAAAAAAAAATACAAACTAATTCATAGTAACAAAAAACTATAATAGTATCTTGATGAAGAAAATAGTTGAAAACAACACAGTGCTGCATTACGCAATGTAAAGGGATTGGAGGTAAATACACTGAGGAGTATTTTTCTAATGTTTTTCTAATGATGTGTATAATTAAAAAACAGAGATTGCCAGAAGGTCTGCTTACTAATTAGGTGAATGTGCACCTTTGCTTCTAACTTCTACCTTCACAGTTTTCATCTTTCACTTTTAACTATGAAGCTGATGAAAGTTGTATAGCTTTGTGGTGCCCAGTTTATCGTGACATAATATAAATGCAGTTATAAAGTTAAAACAGATTTATTTATATTTGACCCAATTTTAGCTGTTTTTCAAATTGAATAAGGCAATGCCTCTGTCTTTCTCCACTGCAGTGTGCTTTAGTATTAATAACATATCATTTGTGTGTATCTACAAATTGTGTACACTACTGTTCAAAAGTTTGGGGTCAAAAAAAAAAAGATTCCAAATTGTGAAACTGGTAAGAAATGTGTATTAATATTGGAATATAAAGCTCACAGACATACTTGACATGATGTATTATGCTGCTTAGCTGTGCAGGATTTTATTTGTGCTGATGCTTCTATTGTTATTTTCATGCATCTAAATGATATTTTTCCACTAATGAATATAAAGGAATTCTGATGAATGAACCAGTGCTTCATTGTCTTTTAGTGGACAGCTTAGAATACTACAGAGTTGTAACATTATATTTCATATAAATTACAAAACCATGATAATCAAGACGGCAAATATACAATACTATAAAACATCTCATAATATATAGTTCAACATGTTAAGTTTGAAGATAAACGTTCGCTAACCATTCGTCCGAAAGGTTTGTGCTCATATTTTGTGGAAAGAGTGATTTCAGGTTGATTTCACATTAGTAAAGTCTCCATATCACATCAAAAGTCCCAACAAACCTCATCCTGAGCAACAGCGTTGCTCTTATTTAATAAACCAAGGTCACTGCATGTGTGGCTTTATTGACAGGTTCCAGGTTATTACAGCAGGCAGGAAGGAACCGAGAAATTACAGGCAATAAATAGCTGATAATGTCAAATCTGATGGTATTTTGAATGACCAGACTCTCGCTCTGCACAATAATCAGGATTCAGTTCACATGGCTGATTTTTCTTCATCAAGCTCTCACAGAGGATCTAGTGTCTGTGACATTTCTGTTGATTGGCTGGACACTGTGCACAGCTGTAGCTGTCGCTGCTGGCAGTATGATGTTTACCTCTGCTGGCAAGATTATTAAACTCATAATAAATATCTTAATTGGCCTTGACAGTATTGTCAAATGAGGTTGAGTATTGACATTCAGCTGAAAAATGAAAAGCTGATTCATTATCGACTATGAAATGCTCTCTGTTCTTGTGGGCTGCTGACGAGAGTTTTTCAGTGTTTTTATGTCCATTAGGTTATAATCCTCATGGAAGATTTTTTTCTTTAGAGTTCCTAAAACTGTCTGTTTGAAGATACACACTACCATTCAAAAGTTTGGGCACGGTATGATTTATTTTTTTATTTTATTTTTTATTTACTGGATAGAGTAAAATAATGATATTGTGAAGTATTATTACACTTTAAAATAACTGTTTTCTATTTGACCGTTTAGAAATCATTCTAATATACTGATTTGATGCTCAAAAAACATTAATTTTTTAAAATGTTTTTTTTTAAAGGATTTTTTGATGTAAAGAAAAGAACATTCAAAAGAGCAGCATTCATCTGAAATAGAAAGGTTTTTATTACAATGTTTAAGCCTTTACTCAATTTCGATTGAAATAATTTAGTTATTCAGTTGTTATCTTCTTCTTCTTCTTTCCTCTGTTGATCTGCATGACACACACAAATGCCGTGAGTCACAACTGAGTCATTCGTGACCGAGTTCATTACAGGAGGATGTTCTTTTGAGTTCTGCCTCTAATGAAGGACTATGAAAAGCTTTGAAATTTTCCCAGGTATGTTAATCAACAGTTAGACACATGATAAAATAATAATAAAATTATCTATATAAATATTTATATATATATAGTCAGTACCACAGGTGTTGGTCTGCATGATGTCTTACTGAAGTTCAGACTATCACATAGAGACATACGCCACCATGTGGTTTATCACGAAAGTTCATCAACTTACAGAAATATACAGTATACAGCATGCATATATAAAGTACAGTCGTGGCCAAAAGTTTTGAGAATTACATAAATATTAGTTTTCAAAAAGTTTGCTGCTAAACTGCTTTTAGATCTTTGTTTCAGTTGTTTCTGTGATGTACTGTAATATAATTACAAGCACTTAATACGTTTCAATGGCTTTTATCGACAATTACATGACATTTATGCAAAGAGTCAGTATATGCAGTGTTGGCCCTTCTTTTTCAGGACCTCTGCAGTTCGACTGGGCATGCTCTCAATCAACTTCTGGGCCAAATCCTGACTGATAGCAACCCATTCTTTCATAATAACTTCTTGGAGTTTGTCAGAATTAGTGGGTTTTTGTTTGTCCACCCGCCTCTTGAGGATTGACCACAAGTTCTCAATGGGATTAAGATCTGGGGAGTTTCCAGGCCATGGACCCAAAATTTCAACATTCTGGTCCCCGAGCCACTTAGTTATCACTTTTGCCTTATGGCACGGTGCTCCATCGTGCTGGAAAATGCATTGTTCTTCACCAAACTGTTGTTGGGTTGTTGGAAGAAGTTGCTGTTGGAGGGTGTTTTGGTACCATTCTTTATTCATGGCTGTGTTTTTGTGCAGAAGTGTGAGTGAGCCCACTCCCTTGGATGAGAAGCAACTCCACACATGAATGGTGTCAGGATGCTTTACTGTTGGCATGACACAGGACTGATGGTAGCGCTCGCCTTTTCTTCTCCAGGCAAGCCTTTTTCCAGATGCCCCAAACAATCGGAAAGGGGCTTCATCGGAGAATATGACTTTGCCCCAGTCCTCAGCAGTCCATTCACTATACTTTCTGCAGAAGATCAATCTGTCCCTGATGTTTTTTTTTTGAAGAGAAGTGGCTTCTTTGCTGCCCTTCTTGACACCAGGCCATCTTCCAAAAGTCTTCGCCTCACTGTGCGTGCAGATGCGCTCACACCTGCCTGCTGCCATTCCTGAGCAAGCTCTGCACTGGTGGCACTCCGATCCCGCAGCTGAATCCTCTTTAGGAGACGATCCTGGCGCTTGCTGGACTTTCTTGGACGCCCTGAAGCCTTCTTTACAAGAATTGAACCTCTTTCCTTGAAGTTCTTGATGAACCTATAAATTGTTGATTTAGGTGCAATCTTAGTAGCCACAATATCCTTGCCTGTGAAGCCATTTTTATGCAACGCAATGATGGCTGCACGCGTTTCTTTGCAGGTCACCATGGTTAACAATGGAAGAACAATGATTTCAAGCATCACCCTCCTTTTAATGTCAAGTCTGCCATTCTAACCCAATCAGCCTGACATAATGATCTCCAGCCTTGTGCTCGTCAACATTCTCACCTGAGTTTACAAGATGATTACTGAAATGATCTCAGCAGGTCCTTTAATAACAGCAATGAAATGCAGTGGAAAGGTTTTTTTGGGATTAAGTTAATTTTCATGGCAAAGAAGGACTATGCAATTCTTCTGATCACTCTTCATAACATTCTGGAGTATATGCAAATTGCTATTATAAAAACTTAAGCAGCAACTTTTCCAATTTCCAATATTTATGTAATTCTCAAAACTTTTGGCCACGACTGTATGTGCGTGTGTGTGTGTGTGTGTGTATATAATGGTTCTTAATGCTGCTCTTTTATTCGAGAGCATTTATTTGAAATAGAACTATATTATAAATAAAAACCCAAACTCTTTATTAAAACATAACACTAATATAACAAATACATTAAAAAACATTTTCATTTATTATTTTATTTTAAATATTACCCCAAACTTTCAATGAAAATGTATTATGGTTTCCTCAAAAATATTAAGTAGCAATAACTGTTTTCAACATAAGAAGAAGAAGAAGAAAGTGTTTCTTGAGCATCAAATCAGCATATCAGAATGATTTCTGAAGGATCATGTGACACTGAAGCCTGGGGCGATGCTGAAAATCTGGCTTTAATATCACAGGAATAAATTACATGTTAAAACATTCAATTAGAAAACTGCCATTTTAAACAGTAATAATATTTCACAATATTAATGTTTACTGTATTTTTGATCTTAAACCTATTTGAGAGTAGACAGCTTTCTCACAAAAGATGAAATGTTATGATTATTATAAGATTATCTCAGCAGTGTATATCAGCTAAAGCTCTCCTTGTTTTCTGAAACTAGTCCTGATGGATAAGTTATGGGTTTGAGGCTTGCATCTAGAAAGCAGTTGACCTTTAGAGACAAAAAGACTAATATTCTGCAGGCAGTATTTCAGATAAAGTCTGACATGTATCAAAATTAGCTTGACTTCCCATTAACATGTTTACAATACATCCTATCCACCTTATTTTTCCAGTAAGAGTGTGCTTGGCCATTTGTAAATTTTATTGGTCTAGCTTCCGGTCTCATTCGCATTCAGAATTAGCTGTACATAACAGCTTGTTTTGCTGCTTGATATTGCAAACTGGTGTGTTTTACCACATTATTTTAATGTATTATCTTAATCATGGTTTGTAGTGCAAACAGTTTTACTGTTTACTGCATGTTGTTATTCTTCTCGTTATTTCTCTACAGCAACTAATGAACCTAATGAGTCTCGCACATTCACAGAAAACAGCTTACTTCCGCCTTGAAAAATAAGGTGGATAAATCATTTGATTCTAGGCTTTACAAGACAAAAATGCATCTCATACACCAAGGATTCAGAGCTTTTCTGTGAGAGCCCTCACACCCTGAAAGATCACCATACTGTCAAATCAAATCATGTGGGCAACACTCGAGGGCAGGGCCTGCATCTCACAGCATAACTCCATGCTAATAAGACTTTTTTGCTCTGTCCATTTCTAAACAACAAGAATCTACAAGTATGCAACCAGTATGATTTCAGTATGCAGTATGTATACTGTGCAATATATGTGAATTTTCTGCTGCACATTATTCTACAAATAGTGAATGCATGGAATACTATCCCACAATGCAATATGTTTGCGCACATCCTTTAGTTTCCAGTGTGATGAGTGAGTATCAGCAGAAAACTCTGTTCTTTATACATTATTTGCTCTTTTTACTTTTAAAACGACACAAAATTTAAGATATATATATACTTGCCACTTGTTGAATTAAACATGCAAAACTATGCTTATCACTGCTGGTCATAAGACAAGACTGTGACAGCATAGTATTGTTTGTAAACTTATGTTGTTACGTAATGCATTCTGTTTTACATACTAATGAAAATAGTATGCAGCATACAGTGTATACTTAGAAAAATCCCCGCCAGTGCTACTGTCGCTTTAAGAGATGATGTAATCAGTTAAGTTTGTTTAGCTCTCCAGCTGATCAGCCAGAGCCGACAGACTGAGCAGCAGAGACGCTCGGATGATGGAGTTTTTCATAGGAAACCCGTTTTCTACACCCGTGGGTCAGCTTATAGGTGAGTAACACGTTGGATGAGATTGCAAATCACACGTAATTCTTTTAAGCGAGCATCTGTTACACACAGATAGGCGAGTGTACTTAAACTTAATGTGTCCAATACGACTGTTTGATATTAACATCGAATTCAACAACATCATCTATATAGTCGTGGCTAGTTTGCTTGCAAGACACAAATGAACACGTATACATAATGAAGGTGACAGCAAGGGATACGATTAAATTGAGATTAACACCTCATTCGTGCAATTCAATGTCGAAGGCGGGCTCAACGCCCCATCGCTGTGTTCGTGATTGGCGGAACAGTGTGTCAATCAAATGCTGTCCGCAAATAGTAACGAAGAAGGGCGGGACGAATTTTAATTCACGTCATCTCCAATAGTGTTCCATATGGAACACTGTATATAGAATGTATGTGTATATATATGTGTGTGTGTGTGTGTGTGTGTGTGTGTGTGTGTGTGTGTGTGTGTGTGTGTGTGTGTGTGTGTGTGAACTATCCCTTTAAAGATGGTTTTCAAGTTTGTATCATTACAAAGGGTGAATACCAGTGAAATGACTCGCCCTTTCATACTGTTGTAAAGCCTGTTTTCCTTGCCTAGATGCTGAATCTTAAGCACTGTAAACGGTACAAGTAATGTTAAACTCAGTAAGCTAGTTCAAATTTCCAGTTCAGCATATGGGTGGGATTTCTCTAAACCAGAATGAGTTGAGTGTAAATACAAGAAGTCTTTTTAAAGTTACTTCGGGCTCTTCATGACGATAAGGAGCTGTTATGTCATCGGAAGTTCAGTGTTTGTAACTCTGCCAGTGTTGTTGTGAATCATAAACCACCCCGCTGATGAGTAACATTACAATAATGGCCAGAAATGTTTATTTCATGTTCTCACCACTGATGATGTTTCCACCTGTATGGCTCTTCATCAGACATCTGGGCTCAAAATATCACCTGTGCTGAAAACATGAAATAAACATTGTTGCATTTTTAGAGCCGTGGTGTGCCAGCTTTTCTTTTTTTATAATAGTTGAGATCCCTCAGTTAGGTTTTTGTTACCCATCAGATGTGCACTTTTTTTTTTTAATTGTTTGTCGATGTAAAAGCAGGACAGATTAGTGATGTTTGTTGTGTGTGTGAGCATGTAATGAGGTATTTGAAGCCAAGGGTAAGTTTCTTCTAAAGTTAATTGTTGATTCTGTTAATAGGGAACAATACTCGATTATCTTCATAATCATTTTGGGTTCACCTGTGTTTCTGCATTTTGTGCTAAACAAAAAGTAACGATAAGTATGTGATTAAAACATGTTGTTGTATCCTTTTAGTTTAGATTGAAGCTTTTATGTGTATCTCTGACTACTTCTCTGTCTCTTGCTCAGAACATGCCACCAGTTCTTCTCTCCCGTCTGAAGACTGGGGCCTCAACATGGAGATCTGTGACTTTGTCAATGAAACAGATGAAGGGTGTGTATGTTGTCAGATACAACAGATTTCTGTTTATATGGTCATGACAATTCTTTTGAAACTCTTCCCCAGTTGTATATGGACACCTAAACTACATTTAAAATGTCTGAATGTCATTGTATTAGACCACGGATTCCCAAACTGACATTTGACCTTATATGATTTTACCTAAAATATCAGCTTGAACCTCAGTCCTCAGGCCATCCAAGATGTAGATGAGTTTGTTTCTTCATTGAATCAGACTTGGAGAAATTTAGCATTTTACAAGATGTCACAATATAATTTGTCATAATTTTGAGCTGTATAGCTGTCATTTAAAACCTAATAAACCTAATTTTATTACTTTATAAAATACGTAAAATAATAATAAATGGCTTAAGTGTCCAAATCTGTATGGTGCTTTGAGTTTCTAGATATTATAACATACATTGTATAACATATTTTTTGTGATGGTGCTCTGTTTGCAGACCTAAAGATGCAGTCAGAGCAATAAAGAAGAGGATACTGGGAAATAAGAATTTCAAAGAGGTTATGCTGGCTCTGAGTGTAAGTGTCAAACATAATGTTATTACCGTCGACTCAGTGTCTTATTTCACATAATATTTCACAGTATGTTTGGAATCATTCTTCTGGTTTTGCTGCAGGTGTTGGAGGCCTGTGTGAAGAACTGCGGGCACAAATTCCACATCTACGTGTCCACCAGAGATTTTGTGGAAAGCGTTTTGGTCCAAACGATCCTGCCTAAAAACAACGCCCCAGTGTTTCTTCAGGACAGAGTCTTGAGCATGATACAGGTCCAGATAAACCCTTTATAAACTCAGCTAGTGCTCAGAGTAAACCTGTTATTTTTTGCTGTGAAGTATTGAAACAGAGCTCTGGGTGTGTGTGGCGTCTGATTCTATCTTTATCTCTCTCTAGGCGTGGTCCGATGCCTTTCGTAGTTCTCCAGACTTGACGGGTGTCGTGACCGTCTATGAGGATCTCCGGAGAAAAGGCGTGGAGTTTCCCATGACTGAACTGAATGGCTGTTCCCCTATTCACACTCCCAACAGGGTATGAACTGCTGCACATTGACAGCACATTGTTTATAAACCATTATGAATCCAAATAAAGATTTATTGGGATCCATACGTGTTTATAAAATGCTGCACATCTCAAAATTAGACAGTATATCCTCTGTATAGAGTGCTAGCATGCAATATGCGCCATGCTTAATTCCAATTTTAGATTGATTAATTTATTAATGCTTGACTCTAACAGACCATTGAGTCTGCGTCGCCGGTAACAGCTTGCACAGAAAGTCACTCGGTCAAATCCTTCCAGTCACAGAATACAGAGACGCCCGTCACGCTGTCACCTCAACAGGTATCACACACACACACACACACACACACACACACACACATGCAGCAATGCTGACTCAGACAGATGTGTGGGTGGGACTGGCACATTTTAGGGATGAGCAAAATGGTATGGATGGACTAAACTGATGGCCACCTAATGGACTAGTATCCATTCAGCAGGACTCAGTTTAGCTTTAAATTAAATATTTAAATATTTCATATTAATACAAATTGTAATTTGTACACATACATTATGGTCATATTATTACATATATAATGGTCATTGCACAATTAACCTCTAAAAATGTGTATGTGTATATATATATATATATATATATATATATATATATATATATATATATATATATATATATATATATATATATATATATATTATATATATACACACACACATTTTTGGAGGTTAATTGTGCAAAAAAAAAATTGTGTTTGTCTGATTTTTTTATTTTTTTTTATTTTGCATATTACATGACATGGTGCTCATCACAAAATTAACCCATAACAGTGTGAAACTTAAATAATGTTAAACATTTTTGGTACTAATTCACATTACAGTAAGGTTCAATTAGTTAACATGAAGTGACAATTAATATACTATTAATATTAACTATACTCAATTAATATACTTATGTGTCAGTATATATAGAATTTAACATTACTCATAAATGCTGTAAAATGATTGATTTTATTACTGTATTTTTGAATTCTGCTGGTTTCAAGTGTGTTTGTGTTTCAGATGAAGACACTGAAGACCGAACTGAAGGTGGTGCATAATAATATGTCTGTGATGTCAGACATGATGAGTCAGATGCAGCCTGCGAGTCTCGAGCCATCGGACACAGAGCTACTACAGGTGGAAATCAAATACACACCCTTACTTTCTTTATCCACCATGTACACACTCGTCCTCCAGTCATGATTTTAGGCCTATGAATGTGAAGGAATGTGCTGTTCCTCTGCTCCCTGCCGGTCAGTAGCAGCTCTACTCCATGACCAAAGATATGCAGGGCCGGATGGTGGAGCTCATACCCAGACTGAGCGATGAGAAGCTTATAGAGCAGTTACTCAGTGCCAACGACGACGTTAACACCACGTTTGCACACTATCACAGGTTAGAGGCAAACTGTATTGATGCATGATGTTTGTGAACGTTACATGAATGTTCATTTCATGCGAGTGGAGACCTGCAAGGTGTAAATGTGTCGTTAAAAATATGGTTAATAAGTATATGACATGATAGATGATCCGAAAAAGACCTTCCATTTTTCTTTATAATATATAAAATAGAAAAACTACACACCACAGTTGTTAAGGCAAGCAGTTCCATCACAAAGCTCAGTATGTGTTTGCTATAAACACAAATTGCAACTGGCATACTAGCATAGGTTAACCACACGTTTTCTGGGGACAGTCCTGGTTTTTAGTATCCTGTCCATGACTTGACCCGTTTCCGGAAATGTCTCTGTTTTACAGCATATTCAAAATAGCCACAAAATGATAAACTCCAACGGAGGGCGCCGTGAGCTACACTGATTGCTTGGTTGCTCTGCTGCTTTAGATATTAAACTTAACCTGAACAAGAGCATTTATCAAAAGAGACACTATTAGCAGAGTGTAGCCACATGTTAAATTCAAGTAATACTGTTTGTATGTACTAAATAACAGGCCCTGAACAGTGTGTGGAATTGTTTTGCACACAGTTTTAAATGTTCCCGAAAATGAATGGGTGGAAATTAATAGATGAAAATAATCATAGACTGAACAAACACACTAGCAACAATTACATATGCAGAAAGCACATTAGGGGTAGGAAAGCTCCATTTCGAAATACATAAACAAAACATTTAAAAATATGAAAAAAATATTATTCAACAGTATATTAACAGTTTGTGCAAATGAAAATATCAAGTACAATTATTATTAAATACAAAAATGTTAAATACCTAATTGTTAAAGATTTATCATATGTTCTTTTATTGATTTATTGTTTGTTATGTGTTTTTCTAACGTGTCTAATTTGATCTGATATTTAGCATACTTGCGCTCTTTATCTGCAATTTACTGTCAGTGTACTGCCACCCAGTGGACAATCATTGCAAGGTAAAATACAAGAATTGCTCCATGTGTTGCTGTTGGTTATTATCCTCAACCAAACTATTAAAAACATTGTTAATTGAAATATATTAATGTGAAATGAAAATTAGAAATGTTGCCTTGTCAGCCAACTGAAATAAGTTTAGGTTGAAGCACTAAAATGACTAATTATACTATAATATATAAATCCTAAAATTTAGCTAATTCTAAATTAAACATAAATGAAACAAAAATAGTCATATTTAGAAAAAATAAATAAATAACAATTACAAAAACATAAAATTAATAACGATTCAATTCAAAACTGTAAATATAAAAATAAAAGCTCATTCAATATATGTATAAAAACTATAATATTATACAAATAATAAGACTATGGTAACAGTCACAATTAATTGCAGAAGTCCACAGTGCCAAATGATCCTAAATAATATTGGCAATTGTGGAAATATCATATAATATCTGTAATAACAGGGTTCCTGTTATTATGGTTAACTTTGACATATCAGGGAATTTTTAAACTTGGTTTTCCAGACTTGGGAAGGATTTTGGAAATAAATAAAATCCTAAACATTCATGGGCATTTTTATATATACATATACATCTATTATAAATGTATTAAATCAGCTAAAAATTACTCTTTGTGGATGCTTAAAAATCCTTATGAAGTAAGCATAAGCAATCAGAGAAGTCATGAAAATGTATTCATTTAATGATGTGTAACCCTGTAATGATGTCACATTTCACTTCAAGTTAGTTAATTTAATCACATATCTCAGTTACCTAACTTCTCTGTTTTTTAGATTTGAAAGACATCTCAACAAACAGAGCAGTGCACTATCTGTAAGAATTTGTTCATTTTTATATTAAATGCAATATAATGACTATGTGTTGATTCTTTGATTCATTCATAATTCATTGTATTTCAGAATCCAGCGAACACAGACCTCACTGACTTGGGTACTGCCAACCACATAAAGGCAACAAATGGTGCTCATAGCACAGTCAGCCAATCCACCGTCACCACACTGTCCAATCAGATGGCAGGATTGAGTTAGTTCCGCTTCTGCTTATATTTCTGAATCATTTATACTCGCATTTTATTCTAATATTAATCACGGTTATTAATGCATTATTTGTTGTGTGATTTGATATAGGCACAAAAGCTGATGACTTAAAACAAAATAAAAGCAGCTCATCACAAAAAAGGTAAGAATTAAAACAGTAGTTCCCCCAAAAAATAAAAATTAGTTTAAAACATACTCACCCTCAGGCTGTCATAAATGTAGATGAGTTTGTTTCTCCGTCAGAACAGATTTGGAGAAATGTAGTATTACGTCACTTGCTCATCAATGGATGCTCTGCAGTGAATGGGTGCCGTCAGAATGAGAGTCCAAACAGCTGATAAAAACATCACAATAAGTAATCCACTCCAGTCCATTAATTAGTCTTATAAAGTGAAAAGCTGTTTATAAGAAACAGATCCATCATTAGTGTGTTTTAACTTTAACTGGTCACGCTTGGCCAAAATACGAGTCCATAATTCATAATAATGTTTCCTCCAGCGGAAAAGTCCATCTCTTGTTGTCCTCTCACATCAATATCCAGCTACATATTTTGAACTATTTGGACTGTTTTTGGTTGTAAACACTTCTTGATCTGTGCATATTTCATTCAGATGAGAGGACACTGGAGAAAGCAATGTTATGAATATAAGACTCATATTTTAAGTTAAGCACATCTTAATGATGGGTCTGTTTCTTACAAACATGCAGCTTTTTTCGCTTCACAAGACATTAACTGATGAGTTGGGGTTGTGTGGATTATTGAGATGTTTTTATCAGCTCAATAAACAGTGTGTTCGTTTTGCATGATTTGAGGTGTTGATCATAGCATACATGTTGCTGGACAACAACACCAGAGAGTAAAACTTGATATTTACATGATATGTTTTGTGTGATTTATTGCCAGTCCAGAAAGCTCTGCAGCTCTTGAGGGACTTGCAGCCACTCAAAGAGAGCGACAGGACCCTGGAGGGGTAAGTGTCACTGAATTATTTAGACCTGCAGAACAGATATCATGTTTGAGATCGAGCGTTAAATATCATCTTGTATTAAGAGAGAGCAGCATTCATTAAAGTACTGTATGAAACAGCATTCAAGATGTTTCTGTGTGTGTTTTCACCTGCCATTGGATGCCACGAAGTCTGTCGTTTTAAATGGTTGTCTGTCTATGTTAAGGATGTCAGCCTAGACTCCGACTCCTTCAGCAGCTCGCCTCAGTTTCATTGGATGCTTGAAAAGGGAATGGTGGGTCTGATTGGCTGATAAAACAGTCAGCCTGCAGTGTGACGTGGTGCTCTGGGAGCTTTTTTTCTTCAGCATGTCAACGTTTTTTCTCATTAGGTGAATGATAAGTGTCCGCTGTCTTGCTTCTGAGTGGCCCGCATGCTTTGAGGAGCTTCATTATCTTCATTTGCTAAATGTTCTGTGGGACTTTTGGGGTTTAGCTCGTTATACCTGGATACTGACCGATTCATAGCTCCTCAGTGCCTTATTTTATGGTGTTGCCAGATTTCAAAACAACTTATTTCCCGTCCTCAGGGCTGAAACATAACAAATCTTCCTTTACACTTTAAAGCACTGAGAAGCGTGAAGCTTGTTTGAGATTGCTACTGATAGTTGTGCTAAGGTAAATGAACTAATATTTTTCTCCTGCTGTCAGATTCCTGTCAGTCAGAGTGAAGTGATGGACGACATTGAACGATGGCTGGACGGAGATGATGTAAGCGACACGTTTTTAGACCTCTAACTGGGTGCTTGTGAGGAATATTACCGTTCTGACTCTAATTTCCATTCCACTGATGTCTTTGCAAACCCCCCCTCAAATGATTAGTCATAAAACAATAATACTATTCACGTTTTAAAACAACCTTACAAATATCAAAACTCTCTTATAAACCTACGGTTCAGAGGTGTGAAATTAATACTTTTATTTAGCAGGGATGCAATAACTGATAGTAAAGACATGTTAGAAAAGATTTTTATTCTTCTGAACTTTCTGTTCATCAAAGAATCCTGAATAAAAATGTCAGAATTCCACAGAAACATTCCACATTCCACAGAAACATGAAGCAGGTAAATTCAGCTTTACCATCACAAGTGAATGACATTTTAAAATATATGCAAATAGGAAAACAGGTATTTTAAATTATATTTCACAATATTACTGCTTTTATTGTATTTTTTTTTTTATAAAAACAATAGTGTATATGAATATTTTTTTCAAAAACAGTAGTGTATATGAATACATATGACTATGAACTGTCTCATGAACCTGTCAGTAGTAGTACTCACAAATCTTAATATAAAATAGTGAACACTGAACATGACAAAAGTAATGATTAGCAGCTCAGTAAATGAAGAACAGAGATGCATCTTCTTCACATCAAGTTTACTGAACCATGCACTAGAAGACCTTTTATGAAGAATAAGACATTGGTCAGTATAAGTGGGTGTATTTGGATTTCATGTCATCTTATTGTATTTCATAAGTGTGTTTTTGTGTTTATTTTGTGACACAGGAAGATGACTCTGAAGGAGTGACTAGTGAAGGTAATCTTGATAATGCTTTCAGCTACACATTTTTTGCCATATTTAATCTGATGTTGACATCAAAAAATGTGGAAAACACTTTAGTCCTTTTGGGCCATAAGCTAAAATTATATTTGCATGCTTGCTCATCTTTTCTTCTGCATACAAGACATGAGTGGCCGATGTTCATGCTTTTTAGAGAATTGAATTGCATTCTATCAGTCTTCTGTATGATCCAGTCTTCCTGTTAGAAGAGTATCAGTCTGAGTAGCTCATTTCCAACCTGCCGGATGTCCTAATTTAGTCACCTCCGTGATCTACTCGTGATCTTCCCCATTTTACTGTTACTCAGCCTGTGGTTTCATTACATTCGCTGTACACTCTTTTTGTGGTCATTTTTGTGTACCACTTGATGAGCCTAGCTCATCTTTTTCACATTTGCAGGTACTTTCCAAAGCAAGACTTCCTCAATTAATTTTCATTAAGTGCCAAATTCTTTCAATACATAGAAAATGGGGGACTACCGGCTATGTTGCTATGTGATGACATAAATATTACAATCTTTATAAACTTTTGTTTCCCTCAGTATTGGTAGTAGCAGTATTATTAACATTTTATTTGTATAAAGATATACTGAACTACACAACTTTGCAAGTTGAATATTTGAGAAAGAAAAAGAAAAGAAAAAGGGTCCTCCACGTGTCAACTGTTCCTACTCTCCACAAAGGATCTCCTCCCTGGACTTTCCCTATTATTCTTAACATTTTAGGGATCAAACTACCTCTATTAACTGACATCTACTCATTCAATGAGAAAAGTAACTTCTGTTTGCAGCACTTGAGAATTGGAGATGCAATGAAATCTCGTTAGATGTTATTAGTCCTTTTGGGCTAGGTTTGAGTAGCGATTGGGCGGGTTTTCTTGTGAAAACCTGGCAAGCTTGCTGTCTGACTGTGTCTACAGGGCACAAACTCTATCAGCTTTCTACACTGGACACGTCAAAGTTTCCCAAACTCATTAGAAAGTATGTCAGCAACAGAACGGGGCATCAGTTTACTGTCTGCGACTCGTTGTACAGCGTCACTCTGTAGACAGTGTTCTATATGCTTTTGTCGCTCGTGTCCGGTGTAGATGCTACTTTAAGTGGTTTGGCACCAACATGCTTACAGTGATGTACACAGACTTAAACATTTGATTTCTGTCGGCCGTCTGTTGAGGTACTCCGAACTGGGCCATTAGGGTTCTTGTAGCACATTCGAAAGCATCTCTTCATATGCTATTTTCTTGCCTTGTGTCAAATATTCAGCAATATTTTATTGTTTAAATCAAACTGCATTTTTTTACAACAGCAGATTAATTTCAGTGTCTCTTCTCTGTCTCACCCTCAGAGTTCGATAAGTTTTTAGCGGAGAGGGCGAAAGCAGCGGAGCGTCTTCCCTCAGTAAAAGCATCACACCAAGACCCCGGCCGTTCTCAACTGTAGTTTGATTTTCTCTACAAAACCCAGTTCATAACTTCCAGTTCATACCCTGAGCTCACTTCTCAGTTTATTCATAGCATTTTTGTTTGAGTTCTAACCATGTAATGTCTTTATCAAACTTTACATCTAAGGCCTGGTTTTAGTCAGGGCTTAGACTAAGACAGGATTAGGCCATAGTTCAATTAGGACATTTAAGTAATTTTTTTTAAACATGCCTTAGAAAAAAACATTACTGGTGTGCATCTTGAGACAAAACAAGGGCACTGATGTATTTTAAGATCAATCCATGCAAGTTTCTTTCAGCTGAAACAGCTCAGACTTACATTTTAGTCTGGGACTAGGCTTAAGCCTGGTCTGTGAAAGCGGGGGTATAAGTTAGGTGCAGGGTTCTGGAGATGTTTCATGTTACAGTAATTTTGTTTTTGCAGATGTATCAGCTTATGAAATACTTTTAGAACTAGAAACTAATTTCTTCAGTCTATTGTAGAGGTTAATATTTTAATGGAGAAAGGCTCCATGGTCACACATGAAGAACTATATTGATCTTTATTAAAGATCTTTGTTGAGGTTAAAACTATTGTATGTATATATACTAGATATATTATATGAGGCTGTTTTGAAGGAAGGAAGTCAATGTGGTTTATGTCTGCAGGCTGCTTTATGAGTGTAATATGTAAAAGAATATAGGTTATGTTAAGGTTATGTTGAAATATAGTCAATAAAATTTGTTTTTGAAAATCTTATTTTTTCACTTGGCCCCGTACTATTTCACATAGCAGATGTGTAAATATTGTCCACAAAGACCAAATATAAAAACGTGTCAGTACCTGGATGATTCATGATTGTTTTTGTTTCGTGATGAACTTTTTTAAAACTCTGATTAACTTTTAAACCTAAACTCTGTGTACTGTTAACTTTACTGTTAATCTCTTAGTAGTGAAGCATTGCAGTAAGTTATGATATTCTGTCTCTTCTATAACTTGTTTATATACACTGATGCATTACGTAAAAACTTCCTATTTTGCATACGTAACTGGAGACATGCCTGGTAAAGACTTGATGCTCATTTGCCTATGCGCTGCATGCCCTCTAGTGCAATATAAACAAATGCAGCAAAATGGATTTGGATCGTGAACTTTATTTGTTCAAAACATATAACACATTTAGGCTGTGTATGATAACAGCAACATGTACAAACACTTGTAGACAAAAAAAAAAAAAATATATATATATATATATATATATATCTAATAACCAACTTCCTTACAGATATCACAGTATTGCATTCATATACACACCTTTTTGGACAATTAAAAAAAAAACAGTGCTTAGGCTTCTTTACAAAAACCTAAATAAACAAAAGAAGGCACAATTGAGCAAGAACCTTCATGACTGGGTTTCTCAACTGATAAAATCCACCTGAGCTACTTAAGGTCTTCGGGATTACTGGAAAACTACAAGCAGGTGAGTTTGATCAGTGGCTCTCCAGCGCCAGAGTTGAGAAATCCTGCTTCAGGACAGGCACCAATCTGGACTAGCTGTAGAAGTGAGAAGACTATTCCTTTTATGAAGGTAAGTGTCACAAAAGCATTATTGTACTTGTCATTTTTTGGGGTTGAATCAAAGGAAACAACCAGTATCCTTTTAAAACAAACCTCCTCAAATTAAGTGGTGTGCAATATTGCTCATTTGCACTGTAGACAGCTTTGTTGGTAGGGAATGGAAGTGATTTAGTTTGTCACTTACTTCTAGTGTAGGCACATTGTGAGAAATCATAACCTCCTACATGCCTACTATAAATACTCAAGCAATGGTGACAAAAAATGTATTGCAACACTCCCGAAGAAATCCCGTGCTTGCTTGGATTTTAGGGGAGTCCCTAAACCAGACAGGTTTTGGAGTGGGCATATAAACAGAAAATGTCCCTGATACTGTTGGATTTATCATTGCCTGAGTCAAGAGAGCCAATTATGACCATCTCTTTTCTGTTCCTATCATTTAAATCAATTTAAATACAAACATATCCAAACTTGGTTGATATTTTAGCAGTTTCAGAGTAAAGTGGAGTGTGTATCATCCAAAAAATTTATCATGTTGCAAATAATTGTATCTCCACATATTATAAATTACATTTCCAATCCTGACTGTAAACAGTCATGCCCTGAGTGACAAACCTCTGCTTGAAGGGAAAATTCAGCCAGGACAATTCAACTTCTGTCACTTTACTCCCCCTAATGCAAACCTGTATAACTTTTTCTTATGTGTAACAAAAGATAGTTTAGTCTATAAAAGTTTTTTTTTTTTTTTTTGGGCCATGCAGTGGAAGTCAATGGTAACCAAAACTGTTTGCTTACTAACATTCTTTAAAACACCTTTTTGTTTCTCACAAAAAGTTAATGACAGAATTTTCATTTTTGGGTGAACTTTCCCTTTAAGAGGTTCAAGTAGAACAGCGTGAAAAATCCATCAGCAGTGGTACAATCCATTGTAAGAAACCATTGTAAATACTAACAAAATCATTAACTACCCTGTGGAGTACTGACCAGCACAAAACCTAAATGAAATGTATCAAAAGAGATATTAAAATTATTACTAACAGACAATACTTGAAACAACAGTACCTGTCAAAACTTTAAGGACACTTCACTGGTACAGCACTTCATTATCTTGCTAATGATCTAATGCCTCCTTGCATGGACCTAAACCAATCAACTTGGGTCTGTTTGTGCACTACTGTCAGTTTGGCAACAGTGAAGATCAAGCTGTCCAGACGTTTGAAGAGAATCGCTGAAAAGCTTGCGCAAAGTGTGACCACCTGAGCAGGTAATAATGATAAAGTACCTTGGCCGTTACACATCACATTCTGGCAGCAGAAACACATTTCATGTCAGTATGACGGACGGACATGTCGGACAGCTGGGCCGATGATTTGAGGATAAGTATATCCATCTTCTCAGTCTTTTAAACTTGATTTTAAAATGTAGGTCCAAAATTTCAGTTGTTTGTCTGGTCTTCATTCAATATTATCATCTATATAGGAAAGAGGTGAAGAGGTCATGAGCAATAAGCATGTGTGTCTTAAAAGCCCATTCAAACCAAGAACGATAACTGTATTAGCAGCCACACAAACAGATGCTAATATAATAACACTGTTTATTATAAGCATGTGCTGCAGTTCTACTGTCTGTCACTTTAAATGCCAGAGCTCCTTAAATCAGGATGGATTCTGATTGGCTTTCAATGTTTTCATTATTCATTAGCTGGAAAAAAAAACTTTCTAAAAGTGATTACAACAAACATCGTTCCTCTGTGCTATTATAGGTGTGGCACGGACTCTGCTCTTTTTTCTTTTTTTAATTTAGAAAGATTTTTAAAACTGTATCTTTATCATTATAGTTATCGTCATTGGTGTATATGAGTCTTAAGTTATATTATTTTATTGACAGTTTATTTATGGATCATTTATAAATTACTACACTGTGTTTGTCTGGAGGTTTGGCCTGTTGTATTTGCACAGACTAAATGGTGGATACCATTACACTTGCCAAAAAAATTATTGGCGAAATTATAAAAAAAAAAAAAAAAAATTGATTCTGTCAACAATAAGACAAAACTGACACATGACAAGAACTAAACTATTTGAATGCTAACACTGTTGATGAAAAGATGAAGTATAATGCACTAACAATGTAAAAATAAATAGAAATCACTGACTGAAATAATTTAGTCATATGTTGAGACTGACTTGAGCTGAACATATTTTTTCTAGGGGGTTAATTATAGGAACATCCTACATGAGATGAAACTACTATAACACTTTCACAATTAAAGTGAAATGTCTGAATGAAATGAGTGTTGGTTACGACTTTAAATTTAGATCTGCTCATGTTGCATCACATGAGTTTTTTGCAGCATTGAGCAATACGAATGATACATGTTTCTGTTGAGCGCATGAATGCAGTGGCAAATCAAAGGAGTTCAGATCAGTCACCGCTGAAAGGCTGAAGTTTGTTTCAGTGCACATGCTCACTTACTGAATTCTGCTCTCTTGCGAATTCTCTCAGTACAAAGTGTGGATATGAGATTTCTTTTGCCATGAAGACAGCTTCAGTGATTATGAAGGGAGTTTGAATAACCGTTTTGTTGTTCTTTCTACTAAAATAATCAGTGTTAAGTCTGTTTTCTAATGCATAAAAAGCAATAAACAAATTTATAAATGAATCTAAACTTTGTCCTTTTTTATCTCCAGAAAAGCTCTAGTTTTTTTTTTAAGTGCCACCGAATAAACGTTTATTTGTTGTTGTTGTTCTAACACTAAACACATTTTCCGACTTGAACTATACAGTCTCAAATAATCTTAACACAGAATCTGTGCCAATATCACAGACCTTAACTATGTCAGCATCACTTGGCCATCAAGTGTGTTTGGGCTCCTAATCAATGGATCCTATAAATGTTGTCACATGTCTTGCACACATCCAGTCGGTTTTTCTTTATTAGTAACATTTATATTATATAGGAGATGTTGAATTTTATGTTTAGCTCTTTGCATTCTTTATGTAGACAACAGGTTAAGTATAAATACGAATATGCAATATAGCTTATGTATTTAACACTTTATAGTTATTTTTTCCTCGCTGACTGATGAGCTTATGGATGCTGAATGTTTTTTCTGAGGTACATGTATTGTTACGTGGCATTGTTTACAAGCTTTACATGTTTTCCGCAGTTTGAAACACTGAATGAGTGATTACATGAGACATTTCAGTAACTGCACTGTATCTTATACCTTCTGATGTCCATTCATGTTTATTTCGTATTAAGTAGTAAAGAAAGATACAATGGGTTCACATGCTGCTTGAAGTGAGGCGCTAAAGCTCAGCTATAGCGCTCATGCCACATTAAAGAGCACCGAGGTGGTATTTGTTTTTAATTTTATGAATTTGGCAGAATTTTAAAGCTGATACTTGAATTAAGTAGTAACAGAGCACAAAGCTTATTGTGATTATTGGACAGCAAGTGTGTTACAAATATGAAGTTCACGCATGTTACATCATAGTCAGAATGTGTAACTTAATACACTGTTGCTAAAAAACAGGCATGTAGGCAACATTTATCAGGAGCTCTGGTTTTCAAAATGACTACTTAATTTGTATTTTGTTGATTAAATCTTGAATATGTTTAATACAATATCAAAAAAAAAAAAAGTAAGGTTTTTTTTCCCCTCAAAATAAAAGAACTGGCAAAAAAACAAAAACTGTTCTAGTGCAGTGCATCTCACACTGCATGTTTTGTATATCTGCCACAATGGTCACACCTAGGCATGGGACGAAAACCAGTTTCGAGGTATATTGTGGTTTGGAAAAGTTACAGGTTTAAAACCACTAACATTTTTCATTATACAGTTCCTACGGTCTTCAATGGCAACCAAGTTGGTTGCTATTGTTTCCTCAAAAATCTTAATTTCTTTTCCACTGAAGAAAGAAAGACACGGATATTTTGGATGGCATTGGGGTGAGTAAATTATTAGGAAATTTTCGTTTTGGGGTGAACTAATCCTTTAACCTTCCTCTGATTCATAGGTGTGATTGGCAAAGGACAAAAAAGCAGGAAAACATAAGGTGCACCTATCATGACGCGGCGACAGCACGGGCGATTATCCGGTAGTTAGGACATCGCACAAGATTTGTGTCAACACAGAAAACATTTCATCACTGGATAGGTTTTGTTCGTTTATTTAAAGTGTGGTTTATGTCAGCTGAATGTGCGGCACGCTTTTCAGAGAAGATAAGGAAACGTTATTTTAGTACAATTCACACCCAGCAGTAATTCAGGGAAAAAAAAATCTCTGATTGCTTCACGTGAAACTTCGTTCTTCCGACCTATCATCGTGTCAATTCTCAATTGATTTTGATGGTAAAATCAATTTTGATTAATATGTGCGAGGAAGGGAGGGAGAGCAAGACAGTTTGAAGACTGTCTAATGCACGAGGCCGGAGGAGGGTCTCTCTCTCTGCTCGTTCTTTCAGTAACATGCGCGGGCGCCTGTCAGAATTGGCGCAGCAGTCAGTCATCTTATCTACATCACTCACCGATCAAATAAGGCTTTCCACTTATCACTCCACGCCGGTTCTGTTACTGAAGAATCCAACACCAGACAACGATATGGTGCAACTAAACTGTTACATGATTGGCTGGTAGCGTGTCACTCCCATAGACTTTATAAAAACAGGGTCACTGTTGGCTCTCAGGTGACTTGTGCCACTGTTTGAGTGTTGTACAGAGAGAGACCGTGTGTGTGCAAAGCCTGTGTTATACTTTCCGCGTCCGTGAGTCCGCTATGGTACGCGTGACATAAAAATAGTCATCAGCGGGTGTGCGCGGAGGCTCTTCGTGGACATCCACATGCCTCCCATTTTTTGTGACCGCGCGTACTTGTCAGTAGGCTACTGCACATGCACAGGCTGTGTGAAGAAGCCCGTTGCTTCTCGAACCTGTACAATCTGTCGATTAATATATGCACACATCCTCGTACCTCACCGCTCCAAACTTAATCTAGGAAAGGTGAACATTCCTGGATCATAACTTGGACTGAAAGATTAATGTGTAGAAAGTGAGCATGTCTCCAAAAAACCTTGTTGAGCTGCAGCTTTAATGCCTGCATTTAAAAAAAATTTTTAACAGAAATTATGTTTTGATTATGTTTTTGATTATTGAGCTGCAAGTTTAGGCTCACTTAAGTGACTACACCTAATTAAGAAGAATTCAATTATTATTTTAATTATTTAGCCTGACATGTTTACTGTTCCAAAATGTTCTATATGTTTCTTAAAAATAAAATAGTGTTCAGTGGAAAAAAAGTAGTTTTTTTTACCCAGACATTTAAAAATATCACATTTTAGAGCTGTAATCGCAATACTTTAATATTTTGATATAAGGTTTTCATACTGTCAGAATCCATACCGGCCCATGCCTAGTCACACTAATGAGCTGATGACTTGAATAAGGTGTTAAATGAGGAAGACATCCAAAATGTGCAGTGGTGGGGTGTTCCCAGGACAGGTTTGAGAAGCAAGATAAAATCGCATTACCACAATTCTGCATGCAAATAAAAAACAATCAATTTGGTCTCACCTCAGTGAAGATAAACAACCTGAGGATCTTCACCATGGACGGACAGAGCTATGGCCACTGAAAAGTGGTGACGTTTCTTCCACTGAGAGTTTGATTTCTAATAAAAGATTACTTAGAGAAATTAGTTTTTGCCACAGTGTTGCATGGGGTTTAGTACAAAGTAACACGTTGTAGTAAATTAATGTAATATTCAAATGGTTACTTTTCATACACATTGCTATTTCCTGTTCATGAACTACTGATGTATTGAGGAGTATGCTAATGACTTCAAGGGTTTCCTACTGATATTGTGGAAATTGTTCAGACACACACCAGTCTCTTCAGGTCCACGGCAGCACAGGAGTCTCCAGACTCTTCTCAGGGGCCTGAGGAGACACTCAAATATCCCACCTGCTATAAGATAAGATATTACTATGTGAGTCAGCACTTTTGATTACTAAACTTACCTAAAAATGGCTCAAACTATACACTCTTATAATCCCCTCTATTATTAAATTCAAGGTTCAGTACTGTATATAAAAAAGAGATTAATAATCAGAAAAATGAGCCTTATGCATCATGCAGAATAATATTCAAAGTAACTTAATGGATTTAAATGGGTTCAGTACTGTATAAAAAAAAAATCTGATTAATAATCAGAAGAAACAAGCCTTGTGCATCATAGGGAATAATATTTAGAGATTTTTACAGTTGGTTTGATACCTTTATCTCAGTCGGGTGCCAGAGTTTAATGAATTTAAGTGGGTACAGCATATTAAAAATATCAAAAATATGGTTTCATTACCTTATATAAAAATAATACAGTCATAATCTGAAAAACAAACCTTGTGCATCATAGGGAATAATATTTAGAGATTTTTTACAGTTGGTTTGATACCTTTATCTCAAACGGTGTCAGAGTTTAATTAATTTAAGTGGGTACAGCATATTAAAAATATCAAAAATATGGTTTCATCACTGTATATAAAAATAATACAGGCATAATCAGGAAATAACAAGCCTTGTGCATCATAGGGAATAATATTTAGAGATTTTTACAGTTGGTTTGATACCTTTATCTCAAACGGGTGCCAGAGTTTAATGAATTTAAGTGAGTATAGTATATTAAAAATATTTTTAAAAAATATTGTTTCAGTACCATATATAAAAATAATACAGTCATAATCATAAATAACAAGCCTTGTGCATCATAGGGAATAATATTCTGAATATTTTACAGTTGGTCTGATACCTTTATCTCAAACGGTGTCAGAGTTTAATTAATTTAAGTGGGTACAGCATATTAAACATATCAAAAATATGGTTTCATCACCGTATATAAAAATAATACATTCATAATCAGGAAAAACGAGCCCTGTGCATTTTAGGTAATAATATTTAGAGATATTTACAGTTTGTTTGATACCTTTAAATGTTGTCGTTTAATGGATTTATATTATTCCATACATTAAAAGTTGTAAGATTATTATTATTATAAAACATAAAATGTTCATTTGAAAAACTGAGCCTTGTGCAATAACAGGGATGTTTTTCCGAACGTTTTAGTGTTTGTTTTATAGCATAATGTCAAGTAGTTATATTGTTTAATTAATTTATACGGTTCATTTATTTATATTTATTATTTTTTTCCTAGAAATTAAGCCTTATGAAACGTAAAGTGCATTTATGCATGTCTATCGGAGTTAGTTTGGACTCAAAACAAAGAGTTTAATTGGTATGGAACCGAATGAACGTCAAACGTCAAACTAACTTCACACGCGTCGCCGACGCGCATCAGCTCGGTTCAAGAACACGCTGAAGAAAATAAAGTACTTCTCACCTCTGGTGTTGGTTTCCATATTGGCATTTGGTGTGGCCATCAAATGTGTTAATGTGTCCGTTATGAATTTTGTTCACACCGGGACAACTACAAACAACCTCCCTTCTCGCGGCAAACTTCAACCTGCGTCTGATTCAGACACCAACACTGGTACCCAACTGACGTGATGACGACACAGCTGTGTTGCCACGTCCGCTTTTTTTCATCAAGTCAAATCACAATCTGCACAGCGCCATTTGTTAATATCACATTACTTGTTGGCATTATTTTCCAGTGACTTTACCAAACCCGATCTACACCCCGCTTATACGTAAATGGGAACCGTTTTCCATTTTTTTTAGGTCCATGCGTTGTTTAGTTCCCAATACATGGCAACCCACGCAGTGCGGGCAGAACTCGGCGCCTCCAGTGTCCATGAAAAGACACACCTTATAGCGCACTACTCTCACTATTTCTAACATATAAAGACAGTATGGTAGAAGTAGTATGAGCGTGTTCCATTCCGAAACTAGCTAAAAACACTCTACTTTTACATTGACGAATCAGAGGCGACTTTACAAACAACCAATCAAATGAGCAGTCGCAGTCGGAAATCACATGTTGTGCAGGATTGGCTGGTATGAAGGAGCACGCATACCAGCTTCCGCTTTCATCCAGAAAAACAAGCCATGTGGGCCTACAGTGTAAAATGATTCATTCATTCAGATGGACAGTTGCATTTGTGAAATATATAAGTTAACGTACTTGTGTAAAAGCTTATCTTATTTAACACAAATTCTGCTGCAATTTATAATTGGTTTATAATTGGTTGTTAATATTTTCTAATTTGAACAATAAAATTCTCGACATAACGTTACTTATTCCGTGCGTTTCACAACAGCAACATAAATCCGCAAATCAACGTCCTAAAAGTTCAGCGAGTGCTCACAATGTCTGTGTGTTTTAATGTCATAAATACAATAATGCAAAACACATTCGATCACTAAGCTAAAAAAAATGCTTAACGTACCTTTCTCTCACTTAAATTCCGCCCACTGTTGCGAGAAGGAAATTAATGAACTTCAATATTTTTTTTTTCTGCCTTAATCGGCATCTTCTTTCTTTCTGTGTTTTTACCAATGGCTCCATTATACTGGTTAAATCTCTGTTGTTTTAATAAGTCCTGCAGGGAACACGTTGCAGAGAGAAGGCTTTTCCCGCGCGAGTTTTGGGTGAGTCTTCTTTGGTTGCTTTTTAGTTGAAAGAGACCTCGGAGCATCGCGCCACCACGAGGAGGGAGATGTTTATGCCGTTTAAACCACTCCAAAGCTTGTTTATCGAATGAAAACCAATAAAGCAAGCAGATGTAATTTCTCAGAATGAAATAAAAATCTGACATAAGTCTAAAATAAATGTTAAAACAATCTTTAATAAATGCATTAATCTGTTGGAAAACAGCATGTGAATACAAACAGGGGCCTTCGCCTACTTTTTGTAGGCTTTGAAGAGCTTCATTGCTTAATATTTAATAAATTGCTTTTCAAAAATTTCAAAACATATTTAAATTACAAAAAGCAGACAAAGTTTATTTGTGTATAACAATAGTACATGCAATAGACTTGCACAGACAGCCATTGAGATGGGCATGTTGGTGCTGCTTCTCTTCAGTTCATCACACTCATTTTCTTTAGGGTTCAGGTCAGAGGACTGGGGCGGCCATGGCAGAAGTTTTGTACTCAGTGACACATTTTTGTGTTTGTTTTGGATCATTCTCCTGATGGAAGATCCAAATACGACCTATTATAAGATTTCTAACAGAGGTTTTTTTTATCTGTTGGTGTTTGATAGAATCCATGATACCATGCAGAAAAACAGGCCCACAACATTAAAGATCCAGCAGTATATTTAACTGTGGGCATGGGGTACTTCTTATCCCTGTTTGCACCAAATCCATCTTGTTTGTTTTTGGATGAGTGAAGAGGATTTTTCTTGAAACCTTCCCGAACAACATGTGAAGGAGGGGCTGTTTGATTTATTATTATTATTATTATTATTATTATTATTATTATTGGCTTTCTGACCCCAAGACTCAACTAATCTCTGCAATTCTCCAGCTGTGATCCTTGGAGAGTCTTTGGCCACTCAGACTCTCCTCCTCACCGTGCATTAGGACACACATCTCCTTCCAGGCAGATTTGTAATATGTTTAGCTGATTGGAACTTCTTAATAATTGCCCCGATGGTGGAAATGGGGATTTTCAATGCTTTAGCTGTTTTCTTACTGCCACTTTCTCTTTTGTGAAGCTCAACAAGTTTGTTCCGCACATCAGAACTATATTTTTGGGTTTTACTACTTGTGATGGATGATTAAGGGAATTTGGCATTTGTGTTCCTCATATTTATAATCTCGTGTAACAGGAAGTCATGGCTGGAGGATTTCATGCTCCTAGTCAGCCTGGTGTGCTAATAAAATTGTAAATATGAATGGGAATGTACTTCAGAGATATTTTACTCATAAGAATTTCTAGGGGTGCCAATAATTGTGGCCAACATGTCTTGGAGAAAAGACATCATGTTGTGGGCTAAATGCATGACAAATATTATGATGAACTTTGCTTGGATTTATGCGGATGCAATATGTGTCAAGGAATGACTCATCAGTTTCTAGTATCACTACTGCAGAGTACATTGACAAAAACAACACAACCACAAAGTCTCAATGAACTGTATGCAAAACCTCTTCCTGTGATTTCATTTGCATTTAAACTTTGTTCAAGTGAAATTATTTTCTTGGTTCCTGTAAACTGAGCAATAAATTAATGCGTTAGATTTCTGATGATGATGTGGTTTACAAACAGTGTTAATCTGAATGTGAAAAAATCAGAAAAAAAACAAACTGTTTGGAATATGTAAATAGCTGTTGGTACTCACCATTTTCCATTGTAGGCTAAGGAACAAAAAAGAAAAAAGAAAGAAAATTGCATGCACTACTTTGCATAACCTCAAGCAAATCCGATGATATTTGCATGTCCTCTAGCACTAACTTTTTAGTAATATATGAATTAACTGCTATGCAAAAAACAAAGCAGAAATGTGCACAATGTGATTTTTAGGAAGTGCTGAATGCCAATGACAACATGCTAGTATGACATTTGGAATTTCCCTTTAATTATGAATGAAATGCATTCATTAAGCATCAACGGTAGATTTCCTTATAGCTTTTGCAATATTTTTGATTGACTGCAGAGAGTTGCAATGGCATTAGAATTAAATGGGTAACTATTATGAGATATTAAAAAAAAAATTATATTATATTTAGAGAAAAGATACATTATCAAAAGCATACATTCATACATTGTACATACATTCTCAACTCTGATATTAAAAAAAAAAATCTGCTGAACTACGTAAAACGTGTGGGTGTTGTTAACCACAGACTTGCAAACTACAGTTTTGCTTCATTACATAAAATATACAAAATGTTGCAAAAAAAAAAAGTGTTAACACCTGTATTATAAAAGACAAAAATATCATAAATCAAAAAAGGATTGTTGACCAAAGTACTCTGACTAACATAAAATAGACACAAACTTAAAGCATAAAACAATAGAACATTAATGAAAAACAAGCTACTTAAAGCAGGTTTTTAACATTTTTGTAAAAGAGCATTATACAGCTAGGTTTAGATGAGTTTGAGAAGTAGCAAAAACTGGTTGACATCTAAAAGATCTTTAGATGTATTTAGCTTCAGAAGCAGGCTTCATTTGTAAAGCATATTTTCTGCAATAATCCAAAAGCCAATGGAAATTGTGTTTTTGTCAAGGAAACCAGGTTGATGCAAATTTTGGGGTTGCTCTACAAAAATACATTATCACTGGCCAGATTTTTGTGTGGCTCAATCTTGTATTTGTTTCCTAAACCAGTCCAGTTGGGCTGAAAATGACATCCTGTATTTTGAAATAAAAAGTTTTAGACATTCATTTCCAGGCAGTAAAAAAGAATACAAATATAGTTTGAATACTCATGAATTTACAGTTACAGTTACAGAGTAACAGTACCATGTGCTTGACTCAATTTTCCATTTCCAGTGTAAAAAATGAACTGGAGGTAATGCCCACTGCAGTTTTGGCCCTTTTGGGGAAAGTCTTGTCCTGCAGAGTCCTTGAGAGTTGTCCCACAAAGTGAAGGCATGTGCTCCTAATACATGCGGGGAGCCCATGAGCAATGACCATAATAACATATGAAACAAAAATCATGTATTTAGCCCTCCACACTAAACTCCATCATCTTCTCCATATTTCTCAAACCATGGATGGACAGAGCTAGGGACACTGGTGATGATTGACACTGCTTCAGTTTCTTCTTTTGAACGTTTTATTTCTGGTAAGACATCATATATAGAATTTACTTTGGCCACATGTTTTCACTGTGTTTCTTAAGTTTTTGAATAACAAGAACAAACAGTGCAACTGCACGTTAACTGATTTGTAAAGCATACTGAAATGATATTTTGGAAATCCTTTGATACATACCAGAGTCATCAGTCACATGCAGCACAGGAGTCTCCAGACTCTTACTAGTGGCCTCCACAGACATTCAAGCATGGTACCTGTGGTAAGATACTTATTTTTATATAAATAAATATATATATATATATATATATATATATATATATATATATATATATATATATATATATATATATAGATTAGTCCACGCCGCGCTGTCAGCTTGGTGGCACTGGTAAACACGTCCTCTCAACATGACAGTTCAGCGCGGCGCAAACACTTTAAAGGGGTCCTATTATGCTCTTTTACAAAGTCTTGATTTTGTTTTGGGGTGTACTAGAACAGACTCTCATACTAGGTTGTTTGAAAAACACATTATTTTTCACATATTTTACATTATTACAACACCTCTCTCCCCAGTCTGGAATAAACGGCTCGAATAATTCCTGTATCAAATGAAGGCCCGCCTTCTGAAATTCAAAAAGTGCCGTGGTTGGTTAGCTTGGCCCCTGTGTGTTGTGATTGGCAGCACTCAGCTCCTGGTCGGGAAATGTCATGCCTCTTACCATAGCCGCCTGCTGCGAGCTTCAGTGTAAATATTGCATCAAAATCAAATCAGTTTGAGCATGATTTAAATACGGATGATTGTAACCACTCTTAAGTTCGTCTGCCTTGGGAAAACTAGCGTGTCTCTGACATAGTGATAACATTCCTTGCCTTCTCTAGTGCAGTTCAACCAGGTCTCGTCCCATATCACAAATCCCGGAAAATATGCGTTGTAGTCCAAACGAGTCGTTCGTTGTAGTTTTTGAAAAGTGATTTCTGTTAAATAAAATATCTCCTTTTGAAGTGGACTTTGAGCTTTGTAACGTTGCAGATTTTTTTATGCTCAAACAGCAACATCACACACTAACTAAAGTTGAAAAAGTTAAAAAGCATAATAGCACCCCTTTAATAATACTGCGCTGTTTCGTCCCACTTTTGGGTTGTTTGGCTTTCCATAGTAGTATGTTAGAGCGAGCCAGCAAGGGAGGGAGGATGTGCGTGTGGAGAGAAAAGAGAGAGAGCACTAATGTACTTTACATTGCACATATTTTTTAAACAGCCTAGCTGCCACTGCTTTGACAATGCAAATGTACAGTTTTTGTCATGCCAAAAAAGCACTCAAAGTGAGGGAGGGAAGGAGGGAGTTTTTTTTTATATATATATAAACGAGAACAGGTAAATGACACACCTGCAGAGTACAGTCAGCCTCAGGACATACACACTCACAAACATTCCCCCACACAAACAGAAAATGACAAGTACATCACCCCACTGGACAAACACAAGAATGTTATTCATCACTAAATCGAGAGGACACCGTGGCAAACAACCTGAGCACAGCAAGTGATGGGCAACCCTGGAAAACATTTACGATACAATGCCCACAGAGACAGCCCGGCGCAGACAAAGCTGGCTCGCCGAGATTGAGCCACCTAAAAAAAACTCAGTGAGCGAGAGCTTGAAAATTCCGCAGAAGCACATGCAGTTGTGTGGTGCGTAGGTTGTATTAGTCATATACCCTACAGACAGCTATGCCGTGACATAATCCAGATTTAAAAACATTTTAGCTGACTACTCATAACAATGTGTCTGTAGTCAAGTTTTTATAACTTAGACTGTATATTTCTTTTTCCTTTCCCAACTAGCTTTGTAGCTATATAATGCTTTGGCAATGTTGTAAAAAAAAAAGTGAAAGTGACGTGACATACAGCCAAGTATGGTGACCCATACTCAGAATTCGTGCTCTGCTTTTAACCCATCCAAAGTGCACACACACAGCAGTGAACACACACACACCGTGAACACACAGCCTGAGCAGTGGGCAGCCATTTATGCTGCGGCGCCCGGGGAGCAGTTCAGGGTTCGGTGCCTTGCTCAAGGGCACCTCAGTCGTGGTATTGAGGGTGGAAAGAGCGCTGTACATTCACTCCCCCCACCTACAATACCTGCCGGCCCGAGACTCAAACTCACAACCCTTGGATTGCAACTCCGACTCTCTAACCATTAGGCCACGACTTCCCCATGTAAACACAACTTCCCCTATGTAAACACAATCATGCCAGTAATATAGCCTACTTTAAACTGAATTAAAAATTGAATTGACAGTGGGAGAAGGGGGCTTTTGGCATGAGTGTGAAGTTAACTCCATTATTAGTTATATTTGGAGTGTAAACAGCACCGCCGCTCCCTATACGCAGAGTATGCAGTCTGTGTAGGGCACCAACTCCCAGGGGGGGCACCATCATAGACAGTAAAATAATTATTATATTTTATTCATTTGTTATGCTATGTCCTCTGTAAAGAACACCAGAACTGAGTTTTTCTAAAAATAAAATGACAAGAATAGACATGAAAAGGCAATACAATAGGAGTTTTTTTTTTTAAATCAATCAATTTTTAGGTTTCAGGATTTTTTTATACCAAACATTAAGAATGGTTCTCGACTATGTTATAAAATATATAACAAAATGATTTGATATACCATTTTGCTTTATACAATATGTGTTCAAAAAGTCCATAAACTGGGTTTTCTATTAAGCACAACGTTATCAGTACACTGTATCTAATTTGCACATTTAAGTGCTTGTTGGAACAGCATGTTGAAAAAAGAAGTGTAATAATGGGAGTAGTAATTTGCCAGATTTTCATAAAAATATATTGAATATTTCATAAGAATATTGCTATTTATTTTGTTTTCCTATGCAATTCTTTTGTCTCCCAAAATGCATAATACAGTAAACATGCTCCTCTACAGTCAACATGTATAAAATGATGTCCTGTTTCATAACAGGAAGTCATATTTTGATTTTAAGCCCCATAAACATTTTCCTGATATGTTAATTTATGACAAACAATTTAAAAGTTAATCAGATTTAAATTATAATTACAAAATATTATCATATTTCTATAAGGATGTACAGTCAGGTACAGGTAAAAACCAAGGAAAGGGGGTGTTCATGGTGAAACGTCCAATCATTTGGTATTTAAAGCCCTGAATGTGCTCTGAATGTCCCATTTGGCCAGCAGCAGCCCTGAGTGTAAATATGTTATAGCGGATAGAAATCAGGACAGAAAATGTACCATTAAAGTGCCCATATGACAAGAGTTTGAAAAGATGCTGCAGTTAAAAGCCCATACACAATCCTCACCTCCGTTGTGGATTTCCTTGACAGTGGTCTTCGAAGTAATTCCTTATGTAGGCTACTTTAAATAAGAGACAAGCTGCTGCGAATTTCCAGCTGTAGTTTCAAATGCCCGACTTTAGAGACTTGCACTGAATGGGTCACTGAGAAATATACAGCGTTTAAGAAACGTGTGTTAAAGGCTGTCCAACATCTTGCCAGCAGTATCAACCAATGAAAGTTGAGAGGCTGTTTTAGGGAACTTGTTTGCAAAAACAATGAGTAACTTTTCACACTGCAAGCTTAAGCACATTTTGACTCATTATGACTCATCTGGTGTGCTGTTATGACATCGTTATGATGATGAATAAGAAAACACTCGGTTAAAGTAGGCCTACATAGGCCTGCATGCACTGTAAAAAAAAATCTGTGACATTTACGGTAAAATACCGGCAGCTGCATGTGGTTGAAAATTCGTTAAAAATATGGTAGCAACATTTTAGGCTTTACAGACTTAACTTAAATTCACAATAAAAAACCATATTTCATTAACTGATGTAATGTTAATAAACCAGCATACTGAAGTACTAATATCTGTTTTGAACCATTGTAATGCACTGATAACCACCAAAAACTGGTGGTGATGAGAAAGTCACATGATGAATCAAAGCACATCACAAACAGCTCTTCCACAAGCTGAGAAGGGATATAGTAATAGAAGGAGCACAGTGTCATTCACACAAACACTAAACACCATCATGGTAACACACGTGATACTGAAATAATGCAATAAACATTAATTTAACAACATCATAAGAAATAAAAAAAAACAACAAACAAAACAAATAATAAAAAAAAAACAAAAAACAAATACATCAACTACAAAAAAAAAAAAACATATATATATATATAAAATATGAAGTGTCATGCAGGGAATTCTGGGAGTGTCAATTTACAGTTTTTCACTGTAAATTGTACAATGACTTTTTCTTTTTCACTTCCAAAAACCGTGATTTTAAGTGTTTGACTGTAAAATTACAATAAATGTAATTACAGTTATTCACCGTATATAGTAGGGAAACTTACTGATAACCAATTAACAGGTTTTTACTGTAGCATTTTTACAGTCTTTTACTGTTAAAATCATAATAATTTTTTACAGTGTGTCAAAACTATCTTAAAGTTAGTAATAAAGTTAAGTACTAGGCTATAGTTCTTGCATAGAATCCAGAGTTTAACTAGTAAGATGGTGGTCACAAGTAAAACCATAGTCCTCATAGTTTTAAAAATAAATAATGAGTTATAATAAATTATGGAATTTGTAATAACAAAAAAACTTATGTAGAAACTACAAAACGACTCATGTAAAAGTAAAATATTCCCCAATATTTAACATAGCCTAAGTAATTACCGTATAACACCTATAGCCTAGCTAATAATAATAATAAAAAAATAAAATAAAATAAAAACATTTCTGCCAAAACACCATATATTTGTACAGTGTTAATAACTCTCCGGTTACTAACGCAGCCTCGGTTCCCTGAGATGAGGGAACGAGCTCCTGTTCGGTGGAGCTGCAAGTTAAATTACTATGGTACTGAATTGATTTGCAATTATGTATTGGCGTTTTCCAGTTTACCTCGTCATGCAGTTTGTCGTGGCTGTTTTCAGCCAGCCTCACTGCACCTTTAAATTTCTCATATCACACGAATGTAAAACAATTCTGTGTCACATCTGAATAGATCAAGCATTGATCTTTTTACCGTGCCGGAAGCGCAGCGCACGTTCGCTGGCGGACACACGCTCACACTTTTTGGAGTAGGCTTTTTGCGGTTTCGCATGCGCTGTAATTAAAAAAAATGTCCCGGTGTTCCAGATGGCCAACATTACTACCGGTGACCGGTAGCCATGTCTGCTATTTATTTCAGTTGCAATATTATTTGTCAGAGCCCAGGCTTAAACCACACTGAAAATCTGTGGAATGACTTGAGGACTGCAGTCCACAAACGATCAACAAATTTAACTGAATTTCAGCAGTTCTGCAAAGTCTTGATGAACTAAGTTAGTAGAGACAGAGACATTTCCCAACAGACTAAAGGCTGTAATTAAAGCAGAAGGAGGTTCAACAAAATACTGACTCAAGGGCAACTGTTTTTTATTTTATTTTTTTCTGACATGTTGGTGTTTTATCTTTCACTTGGATGTAGATACAGCTGGATAAAACAAAAATTGTGTCCATCTTCATTTCAGGTTGCAAGGCAACAAAATGTGATTATTTTAAAGAGGGCTGATTCTATTCCCACCGTATGGTAAAGAATGATTCTATCAGACACCACTGTCATGTTTTCAAATGATGAGTGAGGAACAATATTTATGAAATGCGGAGGCACAAAATGTTAGCTATTATGCTTTCAAGTACGCTGATACTCCAATAATGTATTTATTTACATTCAGTCTGTGCATAATTTGATAGCTTGATGCTTTCACTTTTTTTGGGACCATTTTCTTTGAAAGAGATGAAATATACTTACTAACTGGCTTTAAATATTCTCGTTGAACTTTGGTATAAACTTGTGTGCTGTATACCAGCTCTGATATTCTTGCTTAAGATGAAGCAGGAATGAATGAGGGATTGAATTCATTTGACATCAGAAATCTCATCACTGTTGGTCAAATTAAATCTTAGTGAAAACACGTGGCATGGCTCTCTTTTACCATCAAGATTGTGCTCTAATGCTGCTCTGAATGGACCAAACCAAACCCAGCATAGGTCCAGAACCACTTCTTCATGCATGGGGCATGAGCGCCAGTAACTCTGCCCCACCTCGACATCAGCTTCTCTCGGGAATTTGCAAAAGATGTGGCTGGGGCGACAATGATTTCAAGGGGGGCAATCCTCCATCTCATAAGTTCTAAACTTAAATTTGTTTCTTAATCTTGATTCAAGTGTTCTGTATGGAAAAAGAATGTAAAGGCCATTAGAAATGTACAATTTAACACTTCAACGTGACGTCATCAATTATTTAAAATGAATAAATTCAGATGCAAATAATTTCATTTAGATCAAAGCGTGTCCAGTCAGTGAATGAACGACTGTCACATGTTTCTCACCTAAACTGTCCTGATAATGCCTCCACCTTCAGCATAATTCCATGGTCTCACAGTGCTGACGCCAAGAGGTGGCTCCGTCTCCTCAACTGAGAACTGAACGTCTGTTAACGCATTTCATAATCACATTACCTTTAGTCAGATTGCTTTCACTGTGTTCAAACTTTTATTATCATTAATTTCTTAAAGAATAGTATAGGTACACACCAGAGTTATCATGTCCACAGCAGCACATGAATCTCCAGGCTGTTCTTAGAAGCCGACATAAAAATCCGATTATTGTATCTGTGGACAGATATATTTAAATTAGGATAATTCCTAGAAAGCGAAACATTTGTGTAATCAAATATAAATTTGATCTCGGTTTGCCATTTTACACAGCTACACCCGCTTCAATCGACAGTGATCAAAACGTCATTTATTGTCATATTGAGTGCGGAAAAGTTTATTTGCCACTGTCTAATGATACTTTAACGCCATTGTTTATCCGTTTAAACATTGTGTATTGCATACATTCGCTTGAAATGGCGATTTTTATAAGTTACGTATAATGTCGTCCACCTTGTGCTGTTAAAAACACAGGAAGAAGTACAGGAAGAAGAAAACATACAGTCCGTGTGAGCAAGACATAGTTTGACAGTGCATACACGGCTAAAACAGAACAAATCTGACCTGTGTTGCTGCTTTCCATACTGAATTTCATTCCTATTTGTTGTTTAAAGTTCGGTGTTTTGTTTTTGTCTAAGAACGCAACACGAAGGGATTCGGATTTCCCGCGGTTATGGAACGCCCCCTTCGACATGTCTGTGACGACACGAGGAGTCTACTACTGTAGCTCGCTCTCTACTGTAGCGAAGAGCGCCTCATAATATATAACGAAATCGTGAAACAAAATTAATTCGAGAGTAGCTTGACTGCAAACCGAACATTTGCGAGATATTAACAATATACCATTGTTCTTTACCATTTACCAACATCGATTTTTCAAATGTGACGGATTAAGAAACATTATACGTGATACACCCAACAAACTGAATATTTGTATTCAGTTTAATAATCTAAACTTTGAACATAACCAATAAAATACTATAAATAATCCGGACTGCTCAACTGAAATGTTTTCATAAGGACTAAGTACATTCTTTTTTGTTACAAAGATAAGAATGGAGGAAAACACTGTTTATTTCATAAGAGCTACTTACGTTTTAAAGTTTTCCTCTCTTACTCCACTGCAAGCCCTCGCCTAACGTAAGGAGGTCCAGTATAGTGCTAAAAAATAAAGTTAAAAACGTATGTTTCCATGTTTTTACCAACATCTTCATAGTACGACTTGTAAAGACTATTTTCTTCTGCAGAACGCTGTTGTTACATTGGCAGCTGCCGGGAGATGTTCCCGCGTAAATGACGTGCTTTCGCACTTTCTCTTTGAATCGTGGACCCACCAGCTCTAGTTGCACATGCTAGTCAAACAGGAAGTCCGCTTCTTTCCCGCGAATTGGTTACAGTGAGGTCATTTTATCTGATTTTATCTGATTCTACATTTTGCCCATTCATTTTTATGAACTTTTTCAACAATATCAGATGCACAACTAGTAGTTGCTGACAATAACATTTTATTTTTGCAAGCTGAGAATATGTATTACTGTATACACACACACACACACACACACACACACACACACACACACACACACACACATATACATACATACATACATACATACAGTGTGTGTCTGAAGAGTTACACAAGCTACCAGCATCCCGTTTCTTTAAGACGCAGACACCTCGGCCTCGCTACCATTGGACAAGGAGTGCACCGCGTGCTTAGGTAAACACGTTTGATTGGCTGATGTTAACGCCTTAGAGCACATGCTTTTACTGTACTGCTGTCTGTGACAGTGAGGGAGAAATGTCACTTCGCACAGCTGTTCGTCTGGTCGGTGCTCCCTTCAGGAGTGTTTTACAGCCCCACGCTGCTAACGCGAGAAGACCGTACGCGGCCGTGGCTCAGGCGCTGTCGGTGCTGGACACCGAGCTGGACTCTATCCGGGCAGCGGGCACATGGAAGGGGGAGCGAGTCATCACGTCCAGGCAGGGTCCTGTTATCTGCGTGGACGGCAGCAGAGGCGGTGAGCAGCACTGTGTGTGGAGGACAGCCTAGCCAGAGTCAGTTAAAACACTAGAAACAACATAATGGTATGATCAAATATTCATGACAAGCAGTTTTCAGAATTTTAAAGCTTGTCACATTTACGCAAACGTCCCATTTTTAACGTCCTATTTTATTTAATAAAATATGCATTTATATACAATTATTTTATAAAATGAATGTATTTATATAAAATAATAAATTAGTTTAAAAAACAAAAGTGAAGTGAAGGGTTGGCTGATTTTTTGCTTCCTATTATTTAATTTTTTTTAAAAGGTTTAAGTTTCGATACTTGAAATGAGTATAATCATATTTACTAGTTGTTATTTTTATTGCTTACTGAATTTATTGTTATTTTAAGATTTTAAAGCTTTTCACATTTATGTAAATGCCCTATTCTGTTGCATAACAAAAAATGAACTGACTGAATTTATGATTATCAATATTTTAAAACTCTTTTAAAGGTTTATGTTTTGATGCTTGAAATGAGTAGTGCAGACAAAAAATATATTTTTTACTAACATTATTTGTATACTAACAATATTAATATAAAAATGTATTGTATATTTGTATACATATATAATAAATTAAAAATTATTATTATTATTTCTTATTATTATTATATTGTAGAATATATTTTTGAATACAATTGAAGTTAGGAGTTTGGATGCATATGACTGAATTTATGTTTATTATTATATTACAACTCTTCTAAAAGTTTATGCGTAGATGCTTGAAATGAGTTGTGCAGTAATTCTATATTTACTAAGTTCTATACTTACTATGAGTAGTTCCCTATTTACTAATATTTTATATTATTTTATATTGTTAATTAAATTATTTTTTGTAAATGTGTAATGCACAGTGGGCAGAGCTCAATAGCTCAAATAAAAGATTTTATTTTTTGTTTCTCTTCATCTTCTGATCCCATATTTCTCTCTTTGTTTCAGACATATTGAATTTCTGTGCAAATAACTACCTGGGTTTATCCAGTCATCCGGAGGTGGTGAAGGCAGGAATAGATGCTCTGCAGAAGTATGGCGCTGGGCTTAGTTCAGTTCGCTTCATCTGTGGCACACAGGTGAGGACAAATACTGTATTTGAACACACTGATAGCAATGCTTATTGATGCCTTAAGATGTATCTGTTAATCTGTCTGTTCTCTAGAGCATCCACAAGAACTTGGAAGAGAAACTAGCCCAGTTTCATGAAAGAGAAGACTGTATTCTATATGCGAGCTGCTTCGATGCCAATGCTGGTCTGTTTTAACCATTCGTTATGATATGCTGAAGCACCACTGCCAATACACTGTAACAATACATTGGCGCTCATTGCTTTAGGTCCTTTGGGTCCCGATGATGCAGTATTGTCTGATGAACTAAACCACGCATCTATTATCGATGGCATTCGATTGTGCCGTGCCAAGAGGTTCCGCTACAAACACATGGACCTGAATGACCTGGAAGAAAAGCTGAAAGAATCACAGGTAGATTCTGTCACTCATGTTACTGGATTTCATGCAAATCAGAGGTTGCACGGCAAGCTTCAAGTGGTTTATGTGCATGGTGATATTTAAATAATGTTTGGATTAAACTGAATGTGTGGTGGCTTGCTATGTTGATATGATAATGATTTGTTTGATGAAAAAACAAAAAATATATAATGCAACAGTTTAAGTTAGCTATTACAAATGTCTAAGCGTCAGCAACTCAAAGCGTTTTTAAAAAATTATTTCTTAGTTCATTCACTTTATTTATTGATTTATTTACAATCCTCTCGTCTGAGGTTGGTGGTCACAGACGGCGTGTTCTCCATGGATGGTGATGTGGCTCCTCTGCAGGGTATCTGTGATCTAGCTGAGCAGTACGATGCCCTGGTCTTCATTGATGAATGTCATGCCACAGGATTCATGGGTCCCCGTGGCCGGTGAGTAGACAGAAAAAAAAAAACACTTTTTAGCAAAATAGAGTGCAAAAGTCAGGTTCCGGCAGTAAAAATCAAGTCTGTTCTCTCCTTAAGGGGTTTAATTTTTAATAATAACTTTAATAATAACTGTTAAAGACAGATCCAGTGTGAGCTACAAGGTTGTTATTCATATATATATATATATATATATATATATATATATATATATATACATATATATATATAAATATATATATATATATATATATATATATATATATATATATACATATATATATATATATATATATATATACATATATATATATATATATATATACATATATATACATATATATATACATATATATACATATATATATATATACATATATATACATATATATACATATATATATATATATATATATATATATATATATATATATATATATATATATATATATAAATAAAATTTTATTTATTTTTGGAAGCCATCGGCCCACATTATTTTAACTTAATATTTAAATAATCATGTTTAACAGTGAAATTTTTGGAGAAAAACTACATTACCCATAACTCTGCAGAGAAAGCCCCAACAATAAGAAAATCAAAACAAGCAAATTGTGCAAACAGCTCTGTAGCGACAATGAAGCATTGCATATGACATGATAGTGAATCTCCCTTCATACTTTATTTAAATATTTTCACATGTATGAATATGTTGCAATAAACAAAAAATTTATTGTTTCTATATGTGTAATTAACAGCTTTAAATCAACATTTATGAATCGTTTTTATTGATGAGATTGTAGTTCTGTCATTAAAGTCGTTTTTTAGTTGTTTTGATGTTGTGATTCACCTTGTAGCTGGTTGGTTCGATTCATGGTTTTATGGTTCCTTAATTAATACTTTTTTAAAGATTTATTTTTGGCATTTTTTTGCCTTTGTAATGATAGGACAGTTAGTTCACAGGAAGCGAAGTTGGAGAGAGAGGGAGGACGGGATCGAAAAAAGGTCAACGAGCCGGGACTCGAGCCAAGGACCCCCTAATGAGAAAATCACTTCAGAGAGATCCCCATCTTAGTTAAAATATAAAGAGAGTTTCATATTTTCACGTATATAGACTTATTTAAACTGTGTAAGAAAGTATTATGACATATTATATTACACTGCAAGTGGATGTTCATGCATTTATTTCCCAGAGGGGAACCGATGAGCTACTGGGAGTGATGGACAGGGTGCACATTGTGAACTCCACTCTGGGAAAAGCACTGGGAGGAGCTGCTGGTGTGTATAGATATCAAACATCATCTGAAGCACAGTTTTACATAGTCAAGCTATTATGGCAGGCTAGATAACAAATAAAATCACAAAGTTCCTTTGAGAATATGGCTGAAGCAATTTTAGCCCTTTCAAATGTATATTTTTCTAATTCTCTGTAAGGTGGTTAAACTGTCAGACCCAAGGCTTTGATTGAGCTTCTGAGACAGCGGTCTCGTCCGTACCTCTTCTCAAACTCCCTCCCTCCTCCTGTGGTGGGCTGTGCCACCCGTGCTGTGTAGCTGCTGTGGCATCCAATGAAATCGCTCAGTCCATGGCAGCTAAAACCATGAGGTGAGATCGGAGGGGGGAGTGGGTGCTCTGTGATATTTATAGATTCAGTTACACCCTTTAGCTTGTGCTGCTGCGCTCTTTTTGTGGGCCGAAGATAAGCAGCAGAGTTAAACCTAACAGAGTTTGCTTTTCAAATCAGCAGTCTATCTGGGATGACACTGCAGTCAAAACAAAAAGAGTTGACTTTTGCTGGTTCAGTATGAAAGCTTGAATGCTTTTAAGAATAAAGGATTTTTGGAGTTCATTGAGCTAAAGCTAGAACAATGGTCTATTGTGTGCCTTTTCTTCTTTCCCAAAGGTTCAGAAACAACATGACACAGGCAGGATTCACCATTTCTGGCACAGCTCATCCCATCTGTCCTGTGATGCTAGGAGACGCTCGCCTGGGTTCACTTATGGCTGATGATATGCTAAAACTGGGTTAGAATTCAGACGTGTATAGTCCATCTAAATGTTGTGCTTTAAAATAAATGATGCAAGCCCAGCAGCCTGTTTAAAACAATGTTTTTCTCTCTGTCATCAGGAGTGTATGTGATCGGCTTCTCCTACCCAGTCGTTCCCAAAGGAAAAGCCCGCATTCGAGTCCAGATCTCTGCAGCTCACACTGATGAGGACATTGATCGTACTGTAGATGCCTTCATACAGACCGGCAGGAAGCATGGTGTCATTTCCTAATGTCAGAAACACAGCTGACAAAGTTGTGGACTGTTAGAGTGAGGCTTAAGTTATATATCTTCTGAGATCAGTGAAGGTCAAATGATATTTGTATATTTTTGGTACTGACCGAATAAATGAATTCCTTTTAAGATTAATAGTTGCTTCTTTTAGGACAGTCTTCCACACCAGCTATATACCAAATGTGTCTTGACATTTTTCAGTTAAGACTTGTCTCATCAGCATTATTTGCTGCAGCTGTCCACAGATGGGTAAAAATAAAAAGGTTATGCCATTTAATGTCTTATTCATTTAATTATTTACATAAAGGTAGTTGACTACTTAAATTCGCTACTTTCAAAACAAATACAAAACCTGAGATATACTGTCCGTTACACAGCTGTATAAAATCAGACCCAGATCTGAATGTTGAATAAAGGAAATGTCCATGCAACAATTTCTCAAACAATATCCCAACAGTGGGGCATGTTGTCACGATGGAAACCTGTCATTATGACACAACAGCCTATTATAGACTGACATGAATAGTAAAGCAATTATAAAACACTAAACAATTTATTGTATGTGATCATTAAAATGTAAAAGTTACTATAAATGTCAAACCATTGTTTTGGCCCATTAATATAACATTTAGAACCATGTGGACAACTTTTGTCCTGACAACACAGCTGGAGTTTTAAGATAAAAGCTATTTTTTATTTCATATCTGACTTTTGTATTCTTCGTGTCAGTTTGGTTTTGAGTTCACTTGTTTACCAAACTGCTGTAACAATTATATGATAACATTGGAGTTTTAGTGTATAGGATAAATGTAACAATTTTCCCATTTAGAATTTAAACCGCCTTTAGATATTTATTTAATTGGACTATTCTCTTAAAACCTTACCGTTAGATAACTATTTTATAATTATTAACTTTTATTTACATATAAATAAGGTTTTGTTGAAATTCCGCGCCAATCAGAGAAGCCAGTTCCGGTCCTTGCACTTTGCTTTGTGTTTTTCCCGCCAGTACTCCACTTTGGTTCCACCTTTTTCGTGACGTATTTCGTCAAGACGCCTTGTGGACCAATAAGCGGGACGGAAAAGTCAGTGAGGGTGGGGTCTGAATTCAGCGCGAGGCAGGGCTAGAAGTTTTCCCGCGAAAGTCAGTGCGCGTGTTACAGCGAGGAGTTCACTGCCGCTTCTGACCTAAAGAAAGTTATATATTTAAATTTAGCATTGACGGAACTTATTTAAGTAATACCTTATTGATCGTTTACTGCAAGGACTCTGAATATTAGCAGCATGTCGGGGTTTGATGATCCGGGAGTTTATTATAGTGACAGTTTCGGAGGAGGTGAAGGCGTCGGTGATGAGGGGGTCGTGAAACGCAGCCAGATCAAAAAAAAGTTTCGAGAGTTTTTGAGGCAATTCAGAGTCGGCACCGATCGCACTGGATTCACCTACAAATACAGGTAACGTACTGTGATCTCAGAGGTACTTCCATGCATTCTGGGGGCTCTTTTGTCACAGTGACCGAATACGCTTTGCACAACTTGTAAGTTAACTATAATTGGTCTATTAATCGTTGGCTATCATTTAGTTATGTCATTATTATAAATGATCATGATTGTTTTTCACTCGCCCGTGTTAAATTTGTTGCAGATTCGCCTTTAACTTACGTCTGGTTCGTGAACGCATTGTTCTTTTGAATGATTCATTTGAATCGATTCATTGCATGTTGGGTTTTTAATCACGTATTTGCTGTGGTACGTCATATTAAATTTGTTATGTGCAAATATTAAACTACATTAAAAATAATAAATCTGAAAGCAAATGAGTGATGGCACTAGCGAAGCGGAGAATCGTTTTCGAGTCGGTTCAATGCAAATGTGTTCGAAAGAACCGATTCACTCTTAAACATCCGTTTTCCCTAATACTTTGAACAATGTACTTTATTAACCCTTTAACTGTCACCCCCCATTTTTTAAAATAGGCATTAAAGTGCACTATCCAAACTTAAATTGTTGTAATTTATGAACACTTTGGAATATAGACCTAAGGTTGGTCTCTTTTTAAAGAAGAAAATTAGCAGATGTTGGCAAAAGTGGAATTAAAAATTAAAGTATCATAAAGTTATAGAAGTTTAAATGTACTGTAAATAAAATGTGCAATATTAAATCTATTTTATTTATTATAAATATTTCACATAATAGGTTTTACTCTAAAATTGGTATAAAATTAAAGCCTTGTGCCTAAATAAGTTATGTTCCAAATTTGAAGTTGATATGAAAAATATTGAGGTTCCTGTGAGATTTTATTTAGGGCGTCATACCACAAACAGCCACTGGGAGCCATCAAAACTATGAATTTTAATGAAATCTTCTCTTGATTTCTCTGTCAATTTTAAGTCTATATCATAATAACCACCAAATATGTAATCCTGAGACTCAGACCTTTACAATGATATGTTTGTTGCCAAGATTATAAAAAGTTTTGATTCTAAAAGACCGTAATGCATTTTGTAATATGACACTTGACACTGCCCACTAAGGGGGAGGAGACCGCCATAAGATTTTAAAGTACCATTTCCATAGTAACGCAATGTCCGATTTCAAAATGGTTTTCACAGGATGAATCTTGGGCTTCTAAGCTTTCAATTGATATATAAATGATGAGTACTAAAAGATTTTATAGAGAAAAAGGACAACAAAAAGAGAGCGCCAAGTGGGACGGTGACAGTTAAGGGGTTAAACAGAGTTTGACATCTTCATCTGTTTATATTGTTTTAGTACTTTAGGACACTGTTAACTGTGTTTTTCGCTTCCAGAGATGAACTCAAGAGGCACTATACTTTGGGAGAGTACTGGATTGAGGTGGAGATGGAGGATTTGGCCAGTTTTGATGAAGATCTGTCAGACTGTCTGTACAAACTGCCTACTGAGAACTTGCCTTTGGTAAGGACAGAATAGAAAGATGACTACAAATGAATGTCGGAAATCTTACTGAAATTGAGTTGGTTTTGTTTACAGCATGCAATGTAAAGTAATTGCTTATGATAATTGTTATCTTGTTAAAACTAAGAAATCTGTTTTTACACAGTTAATGTAATACTCTATTTCCGGATTATTACAGATTAATTTATTCTAATTTATCAAGTTTTTATGACGTTCCTAGATGCTGTATTATATTTATGAAATGCTAAGTGCCTGTTTCGGGAATCCTCTGATTATTAGACTTTACCTGTATTGATTGACAGTTGGAGGAGGCGGCACAGGAAGTGGCTGATGAGGTCACACGTCCGCGGCCAGTAGGAGAAGAGACTGTACAGGACATACAGGTCATGCTGAAGAGCGACGCCCACCCGGCCTCCATCCGTAACCTGAAAGTGAGGACATACACTATTAACAAAACCATTAAAATGAAAACAGGCTAACTTGAAGTGTTTTTGTGCCTTCGAGTGCCACGTTCATACCTCTACATTAAGTGTTCTTGTTTTTTTTCTGCCTTATCTTTTTGCAGTCGGAGCAGGTGTCACGTCTCGTGAAGATCCCCGGTATAATCATATCATCTACGGCTGTAAGGGCCAAAGCCACCAGAGTGTGTCTTCAGTGCCGTGGATGCAGGGCGGTTATCAGTAACATTCCTCTGCCACCGGGACTGCAGGGTTACGCTCTGCCTCGCAAGTGCAACACGTTAGTATTTAGCAAAATATTCGGTTTAGTTTTAACCAGCTTCATTCTGTTTAGAAATAGTGTAGCACTAACTCTGTATATGCTGGTATGACCATTAACTATAATACAACAACATCTGTCTTGATACAGAGAATAAGCATGCATTTATACAAGTAACATGTTTTTTTTTTGTCCCACAGTGAACAGGCGGGCCGTGTCAAGTGCCCCATGGATCCGTATTTCATTATTCCGGACAGATGCATGTGTGTGGATTTCCAAACTCTGCGTCTGCAGGAAGCTCCTGATGCTGTTCCACATGGAGAGATGCCACGACACATGCAGCTGTACTGCGACAGGTACAAGTTGTCTCATGATGCAATTAACTTTTTTTTTTTTTTTTTTTGACCGTAAATTGTTTTATTGTAACGCCTTGAGTGCATGCATTCACTGCGAAAGGAACAGAATTCATTGAGCAACAGACAAGTGTTTTGTTGCTGAATGAGTCTGTGTTTGAACTAATTTGAGTCAGTGATTCAGTGGCTTAATAACGACTGAAACTGCATACTACTCTTACTACTAACTACTCTTTTTATGGCAGAAATAGTAGCATATTAGTATGCGGTTCCAAATTCTTGCAACTTTCATGCTTCGTTTCTGAATGCATCAGCTGTTTTGAATGAATGGTTTGAATTAAGGGATGGTTCACCCAAAAATGAAAATTTTCCTCATTTTACTCTCAACATGTCTTTCCAAACTAGAAACTTTTGTTTTCTGTGGAATGCAAAGCTAGTGATTTTGAAGAATGCTAGTAACCACACTGTTTCAGTTCCCATTGACTTCCATTGTATGGTCAAACAAACCAGTGGAAGTCAATTGGAACCGAAACTGTTGTGTTCTGCAGAAAGAAAGGCATACAGGTTTGGAACCGACATGAGGGTAAGCAAGTAAATGTTTCATTTCTAGGCAAAATATTCTTTGAAGACCTAAGTGAACTCCAAGATACATATTTTAGCTCTGAACCTCAGTGAATGAATGAGGCATTCATATAGCGCTTGACTCATTCAATGACTCACTCATTAAGAAGGGGATTTTTTCTGCCACGTAGTGGAGGTTTTAGTTTCATATTAAAAGTGTAATTTCATTTGTTTAAATTTCACATTTCAATGCTCATTTTTATTTTTAGAACATTAATTTATTAAAGCAACTGTAATTTAGTTAATGCATTTGCCAGCTCTGAACTGCATTAAACCGTAAATGTACTGTACCTAAAAAAAAAAAACTATTCCGTCTCTGCAGTGCAAAGATGACTACTGTTGATACTGATTTCATTTGATTGGTAACAGCCTATAATGTCTTATTATTCTCATTTACTTTAATGACTAAATTTGAATTTTATTTTTTTTGTTTTCAGTCTATTGAATCAGAATTTGATTCTAAACTAAGAATCGGTTTCAATCGAACAGTGACCTCAATAAGCAAATCAAATAGTGAGTTTTCAGGCTCTAATTTTTTACCACTTTTCCGTTCCCAGGTACTTATGTGACCGTGTAGTACCAGGCAACAGAGTAACCATCATGGGCATCTACTCCATCAAGAAGGTGGCGCAGACCAAGGCCAAAGGTCGTGATAAGGGAGCGGGTGTGGGCATCCGATCAGCGTACCTGCGCGTCGTCGGCATTGAAGTGGATACTGAAGGAGCAGGTGAGCATGTGGGGAAACTTCTGTCTTTTTTGGTTGAAAACAGCATCTCTCTCCAGCCGTTCTCATGTGCTTCTCACCGTCTTTCAGGCCGTGGAGCCTCTGGGTCAGTTTCTCCTCAGGAGGAAGAGGAGTTGAGGGCTCTGGCTTCCTCTCCCTCTGTCTATGACTCGCTCGCTCGCTCTCTGGCCCCGTCCATCTACGGTAGCGACGACCTGAAGAAAGCCATAGCGTGCCTTCTGTTTGGGGGCTCCAGGAAGAGGTGAGAAAACACACACTGCCACTTCTTCTCAACGTGTGTTTATGCCATCTTTCTGATCTGCGTGAAACTGTTTTTGTTAGGTTGCCCGATGGTTTGACACGCAGAGGGGATATTAACTTGTTGATGCTGGGAGATCCAGGCACGGCCAAGTCTCAATTGCTGAAGTTTGTGGAGAGATGTTCTCCAATTGGGGTAAGATTTGTGATGAAGATGCACCATAATATACTCATCATCATGTCATTCATAAGAAATTCTTAATACGTGCAACACAATGTTTAGGAACATAATTTTATATATATTTTTTGTGTTATTATATAATGATGTAAATGAAAATAATTAGTCTTCACTTAAATAAATGTTTCCTATAATGGAGACTCTGCATTAGGGTAAATTAGGTCTGTCTCTGTTAGGTCTACACGTCTGGTAAGGGCAGCAGTGCAGCTGGTTTGACAGCCTCAGTGCTGCGAGACCCCAACACTCGTGGTTTCGTCATGGAGGGTGGTGCCATGGTGCTGGCTGATGGAGGAGTGGTCTGCATTGATGAGTTTGACAAGGTTAGACTTCTAAGCAATCTGGATTTCCAGAACATACAGTCTTCAGAAATGCTTTGAGCTTTATGCTAAACTGTTGCGTTCTTCTTTTTAAAAATGAGAGAGGATGACAGAGTCGCCATCCATGAGGCCATGGAGCAGCAGACCATTTCTATTGCAAAGGTACCAGGCATTTTTACTCAATTGCATTGACCAATCCTCTATTTCTTCAGCTTACGGTCTCGACTGATTCGTTTCTTTGATTAACGCTTGTGTGTTCACCTCAAGGCTGGCATCACCACCACTCTGAACTCCCGCTGCTCTGTATTGGCCGCTGCCAACTCCGTGTTCGGCCGCTGGGATGATACTAAAGGAGAGGACAACATAGACTTCATGCCCACTATTCTGTCTCGATTTGACATGATCTTCATCATCAAAGACCATCATGACCAACAGCGAGACATGGTGGGTGCACAAAACAACCACTGCTTACAGATCTGAAGAGTTTGATTTTATATGAACTAAGCCTGTGTGTTTTTCATGACTTTGGCCCGGCACGTGATGAACGTACACCTGAGCGCTCGGACACAGACGGAGGGTGTCGAGGGAGAGATTACTCTGGCCACGCTGAAGAAATACATCGCCTACTGCAGAACGTAAGTCTGAATCAAGTGTATAAACACTGTGTGAAATAGCATTCGTCTGTGTCTGCATATCAAAATAATAATGCATTAACTCAAACAGGAAATGTGGACCCCGTCTGTCTGCGGCGGCCGCAGAGAAACTGAAGAACAGATATGTAGTGATGAGAAGCGGAGCGAAGGAACACGAGAGAGAGACCGACAGACGTGCGTCCATCCCCATAACTGTCAGGTAACCACTCAGTTCAGGGTTATGACACCTGCCGTTACTCGTTTTGTTCCTAGATGTATGTTTCTAAATCCTGCATGTAGTTATGTAATTATTTACAGTATATACTTGTTGGTGGTCTGTCGTCCTGCAGGCAGCTTGAGGCCGTGGTGCGCATTGCAGAGTCTCTCGCTAAGATGAAGCTGCAGCCCATCGCTGGAGAGGAAGAGGTGGACGAGGCTCTGAGACTCTTCCAGGTGTCCACGCTGGACGCGGCTCTGTCCGGCAGTCTCTCCGGTGAGTGTGTTGGTCTGTCGGGCCGGGAATAAACTGAAATATTCATTTTTTTTTTATGTAGCTGGAGAGTCTGATGTAGCAGTGCTGTATGATTGTAGGTGTTGAAGGATTTACCACGCAGGAGGATCAGGAGCTGATCTCTCGCATAGAAAAACAGCTGAAGAGACGCTTCGCCATCGGCTCCCAGGTGTCTGAACACAGCATCATACAGGACTTCACCAAACAGGTGAGTTAAAGCCGGACCTGGAGCTTCTCAGATCACTGTTATAGTATAGTCGTGTTTATATAAAATGTTTTTCTTCTCTCTTCTGAACAGAAATATCCAGAACACGCCATTCACAAAGTCCTTCATCTGATGATGAGGAGGGGTGAAGTGCAGCACCGCATGCAGAGGAAGGTTCTCTACAGGGTCAAGTAGACCGATGCTGTGTACTCTGTCAGCAGAGATCTGATGGGCATCTGAAGGCAGATGTGCAGGAAAAAGCCACCGCAAAAATGATATACACTTCAGATTTATTGTACATAGTTGTTTGGAGAAATGTCCCGTTTATCATTTCTACTGTTTGCTGAGAAATTGTTCTCATCTTGCTCTAAGCTTGGTATGATTCAAGTGTGTTACCATAGAGACGATATGCTTTACTGTCTTTGTGGTTTCTCTCAGTAGAAAAAGTTTCATTAAAATCTAATTTGATTGGCAATTCTGTGTCAAATTAAAGATATGGTTGTGTTTTGTATGGAAAATGCATTTAAGAAAATATTTTTGCGTCTCTTAGCAAACAAGACAGCGTCGAATTTAAAAATAGCTTTATTGCATTTCACAGAAATACATAGAATGCAGTTACAAATGTACATAAGCATTTTAAAAATGTGCACGTTTTAAAGAAAAAAGTTAACATGATACTTTTTTTTATCTTTTTGATGTAACATTTATTACTGGGTGCATGTTTTATAAAATCCATGTTTGTTAAAGATCAGCCTGTAGATTTTAGATGTTAAAATTAAGTATTATGAATTAAAATGCATAAACTCCCATTCCAACAGTTGCTAAAGTGATTCCCACACCTAATGCGAACTGAAGCACTGGAGAGCTGGAGAAGGTTTTTGACAGAGTTTTGGATGTGGCGTCATTTCCTTTTTCACCTAAACAAACAAAAGCAAAACAGTATTATCTTCCAGTTACCACTTCAAATAATTTACTGACTTGTATTTCTTGAAACTCACTTGAAGCTTCCTCTGTGATGCTCAGCATTTTCTGAAGATCATCAAAAACCTGTTGAAAATAGTAAATACACTGCATTAACCTTTGAAGTCGCACCTTTTTATTTCATACACCTCAAAAGTTTGGGCTTTGTAAGATTTTAAACGTTTTTGACTAGTCGAGTTCACAAAGGCTTCATTTATTTGAGCAAAAAATATAGTAAAACTGAAATTTTACTATTTAAAATGTTTTCTATTTGAATATATTGTAAAAATTTATTCCTGTGAAGCAAAGCTAAAATCTGATCCTTCAGAAATCATTCTAATATGCTTGTTTGATGCTTAAGAAACTATTATCAATATTTTTGTGTAAACAATTTTTTCAGGATTCTTTGCAAAGAACAGCATTTTTTTTTTAAAACCGAAATCTAACACAAATAACTTTACTGTCACATTTGATCAAACTAATACATCTTTGCTAAATAAAAGCATTAATTTTATATAAAGTATTAGAGGCTAATGCTCACCTCGATGTTGAGCTCAAAAGCAGTGGTGGCCTCGTCCAGCACGTCCCGTCTCTGCTGCTCTGTTAACTCAATGCTGTTCATTCTGCTCCTGTACAGCTGCTTGAATCTGTTGGGGCTCGTCACTCCAGGAAACGAGAAGAATAAAACTCCTTTGTTCCCACTCAGTCCCAAGGACTTCTGGGTAATTTTGCCCAGCACCTGTCCTCCTGACAAATCACCAAGATAGCGCGTATATGCATGTGCCACTAGAAGATCCGGCCTGTTCCTGCCAATCTAAAGGGGAACCGAGAGAACAGTTAAAATGAGAATCACTTGAACGTAAATGCAGTTTCATTTCCTTAAAGCATTCGTTCCCAGACTCGCCTCTCTCAGCCTCTGGGTGTATCTGTGTGTGGCGGCAGGCACTGTTACTCTCTTCCTCCAGTGGGGTCCGAAGAAGTGCTCCAGGTCCAGCTCCAGAGACTCCAGTCTGGCCAGCTCCTGAGGGAAGTAGACGGGCTGAACTGCGGGATGAGCAGCGTTCCTGTCCAGCTCTTCCTCCAGCGCTTGGTAGATCTCATACAGAGAACACAGCAGGAGCTGGAAACACGTACATTTACATGCATTTAATACAGTTACTCAAAAGATAACTGTGACTGTACTTCAGACGCCTAAAGGGTTAGTTCACCCCAAAAAGAAAAACTGAAAAAACTGTCATAATTTCCTCAGCCTTAAGGTGTTCCAAATCTGTATGAGTTTCTTCGGTTGAACACAAAAGAAGACATTTCGAAGAATGTTGGTAACCAAACAGTTGCTGGTAGCCACTGACTTCCATAATATAAAAAATACAATACAAGTCAATGGCTACCTGAAACTGTTTGGTTACCAACATTCTTCAAAATGTCTTGTGTTCAACTGAAGAAACTCAAAAAATATAATAATAATAATAACATTCAGCAATGGTGCAAAATAAGTTTTCCCCTCAATAAGTTGTAAGAAATAAAATGGATATTTTTATCCAGTAAAATGAATAAAGAAATAATCCGTTATCAGCCCGTAGATGGTATAACTATGGTCCTTTGATATATACCATAGCACTGAATAATTACATTTGTTGCTATATTAATATGGTAATTATGTAGGTTTTTGCATACAATGTTTTTACCAGGGTACATTTAAATTTTACATTTTAAATTAATTTAAAACCATAGTACTGCCATGTTACATGTACTTTCATGATCATTTTTGGTATTTTTTGTTAGTTAAACATATTTAAATGTTCTTAAACATGCTTCACATATAATAGTTAATCTAACTGTATTATTATTATTACAAGTGTATTGATTTTCTGTATTTTTACCTTGTACTGTGTTGGTGTGATCTGTCCTTTCTGGTAGCTGAGCATCAGTTGTGTGTTCTCAGCTCTGACATGACTGTCTTTGGTGGCTGCTTTTATCTGCTCAGACAGATCACTGTGGAGGAAACATTTACAGTTACATGTAGTCACTTTCAGAAGCGTTTATACATAAAGTGGTTCTTCTTAAAGAGACACAGGAAGTGCTCATAATACCAAGTTTCAATCATATTGTTCAAATAAGTACAAGCTAGAAAGAAAAAACATGCCACAATCCCTTACAAGTAGTTGACTGAGCCTGTATCAAGCACTGCAGCATCCATACATCTGCAATTGCTACATGAGTGCTTCTTATTTTTATATGATTTACTTCAGGCTTGAAATTAATTAAAGACAATAAAAATATTTTTTTACCTGCCAGTGGCTTCTCTTGGTTTGCTTTGCATGGAGTCCATCCCTAAAACAGCAGATATTTGTTATCATCAGATATCACCCCCGTAACAGATATAGATAAGGTTTTGTCATGTTCCTACTTGAGCTGTGGGTTGACCGTCTTGTCCAGGTCCTGTCTTGACCTCCCTGACCGCCTCACTTCACTTTTATAGGTTCTCCTTCCCATCTGAGTCATGGATTCAGCGAGAGGGGAAGTGAAAATGTTGAGGTAGTACCACATGCTCACACTAACCATGACTGGATGGTTTCTCGATTTAGAAATCTCAGCAGTTTCTCATGACAGAGCAATGTGAGTCACATGAGGTTAAACAAACAAACCCAGTACTACTGTGAGAACAAGTTGCTTGAATCTGTTTGTTTATAGGGTTTAAGTACATTCTTAAACGTATTAAGTCTTATAAAGATAATAATGTCTCTGTTTATTATTATTATTATTTATTTTTATGCATGCATCAAACATTAAACATAGGCTACATAAAAGGCAGAACATAAAGAACCTACAGAATAAACAAAGTAAAAAAAAGATCACACCCTGAATAAAATAAGATAATAATATTAATACACACATACAGAGGAAAACCTTATGCATCTGTGGTATTACCAAAACAATCGACATTATATATATAGTGTAGCCTTGTTTCTCACATTCATTATATATATATATATATATATATATATATATATATATATATATATATATATATATATATATATATATATATATATATATATATATATATATATAATGAATGTGAGAAAGAAGGCTGCGAACTGAACTGATTTCATGACTGTGCTGTTTCACTGTTGGTGTTTCTAAACATGACACAGCAGATTGTGAAACATTACCAAAGCCACTGGTGGCCAAGCCTGCAACCTTTAGCCAAACAAAAGTACGCAGGGAAGGAGACCTGAGGTCGTTTTGTTTGAATGGGTGTCAATGGAGGAGAGGCTTCACTACGCGGAATAAACTGCTTTTTTGAGTAAACAGCTTGTCATTTAATGAATCGACCGCCTATCGGCTAATCTTTAACATGTTTTACACTACTCAGTAGTTTTGGATTGAACTATTTTTAGAGTTTACACCGAAAAAAATGTCGTTTTATAAGAGAAGTCACGGACTTCTCATTCATTCCTATGGTATGCGTAAACGGCGATTGAGTGTCGCACAACTCTGTCTGAAATTTATGGAGGTAAATCAGTAGCTAAACTCGAGAGGTTGAATATTTGAATGTGAGAACTTGTCATATTAACATTCGTATTTGTAAGTTGAAATTTACACTCACAGCTCTGATGTGAAAAGCTGAATCTTTCAATTTGCACACACAGACAATGATCAAAACACCCGTGTCTTGAATTGGAAGTTGTAGATTAATAGTCACAAATGTGTAAAATGACATTCACACAAAGAAAATGGCAGGCACAAATGTTTACGACGTATTTACTTTTGCACTTTACTTTAGTTTTGCTGCACAACGTCAAGTCTTGTCATTCAGGTATTATCTGGTAGACAAATAATGCAACATCTTTCATATGTATATCCCTCTGCAAATCACTGTACCAGAGTTGCAACATAACTCTGTTTTTATTATTTTTATGTTTTGTAAAAAGAATTTAAACTTCTTCATTGGGTAAAATTCCTAATTTGCTTGTCAGTAATTAACCTTTTTAGTGTTTAATAATGTCTAAATGTACATTAAAAAGCAAAACCTAAAAAAATAAGCAGTTGTGACCAGCAATACTTTTTTGAGCAACTAGAGTAGAGCTAAATACATGTATTTATTAAACATCAATAAGGACATCTAGTGGTTAAACAATGGCATTACATATGAATATTATCTTTCTGGACACCAAATGCCTCTGATTTGTCTCCTTGCACTGGAATTTAAAAACATTTTCTCTATTTTAACCCTAAATACTACACTTATTGTAATATAAATAATAAGCATATTAGAAAATGTTATATTTTAAATGGTCATTAATGGATCATAATTATTGCGCATATTATTAAGTACCATAATCTCTTCAAATTAACTAAACAGGACTGAGCTAAAATGTAGTAGGCTACAGTTATTTTATTGGTTAAAAGTTACACTTAAGGTATCTGAAAGTATCTGAATACCTGAAACATGCTGGCGCTGCAGTTGTTTCAACTATGAACTTTGACCTTTGAAGGGCATTAACGGTACCAAAGACCAAATCTGTCCTGCTAAAATCCTGTTCATCTACCTCCCATTTCTCAATGTACTTACATCTCCATAGAAAACATCCCACGTCCAGCATCCTGAGACTACGATCACACATACAGTTAAGTTAAATAATGAGTATTGCCTTGCCATAGTTTTTATAAGCCAAAGTATAGATTTATATACTGTTTTATGGTGTTGCAATACAATGCATAACTAATTTTTTATACAATATATCAAAAGTTTTTTCTTGGTTTGACATGCATGTACATCCCATCTCAATAATTAATTACAGAAAGGTGTTTCTGGTTAAATATTTTGTAGCATAAAACGCCATTGTAGTCATTTGCAAAATTAACAATGTTTTATTATAAAAAATATTAGAAAGAGTTAAACTATAAAACATGTATGGACAGATGTATATGTGTATGTGTGCATATGTATATTTTTAATTATTCATTGGTGTAGTATTATTGAATATGTTTTGAATATCTGCTTTTATATTTCTTGAGTATTTTATCTTTCAGTGCACTTTCTGCAATAATTCAACCTCAGTATTGCAAAGCAGGAAATTAAATAAACTTCAAACACAAACATTTGTTCTCAAAGAAAACAACACAAATATTCAGTCAGTTTTGTTTGTCGTGTGTAATGCTGTCAAGATGGGAGCTAAGCAGGTTCTGAGTTCCTGATTTTAATCCAGAGTATAAATATTATGCACACTTTTAGCTGTGATTTGTTAAATTATTTGAATGTATTTTTACTTTTACATTTTGTGGCCCTTGTGTAAGTTTACTGAGGGCCCACTAGTGGGGATTGCATGTGCAAATCATAACTAACATAAATGCAGAAATTTTCAGTAAATTCAAGACTTTAATCCTTTTCATAAATAAATAAGCCAGAAAACACTTTTTTCTAAAATAAATTACATACGTTTATTTACAAAGTTATGACGATAATTTGATTGGAAGAGCGCTTTAACAACATCGATGTGTATTGGCTGCCTTGTTCACGATGAATTCAGACTAAGCAATGCAGACGTGTTTTACTGAAAACATGCGCAAAACATTGAAACAGCGCCATTTTGGCTCAAATAGGCTCAGAGTTCAGTGCTTGTCAGAACACGGAACGGTTTGTATTCAACATCAGAAAATTAAATTGCAATGAAATTAACGCAAAAGCAACGTTTCTTTATTTAAAAACTTAGCTCGAAATGCAGTTTTGAAGGATGCTGCTAGTGTAACAATGCTGCGTTAGGATTGTGCATCAGATACAGTGTTTACACTCTGGCCGTACTGACATTTACATGCTGACATTAGTGCAGTAAACGCTTTATTAGTATGGATGTGTCGAGCCCACTTGTTGCCGCCGGCTCGGATGGCGACCGGTCCAGTTCGGAGGGAGAGTACACGGTAGCGAACGGACCCGCGGTGAGAGACGGCGAGAAACGGGAGGAGGAGACGCCGATAGAGGCTGCAGGTGCGGTCGGGTTCAGTATCTCGCGCCTGGACACGCTGAGCGCGCTGAGACTCAGCCGAACCCGACCGTCAGCGGACACCGAGCTCCGGTACCTGCACTTGTTATGGCAGCCCGGGGAGCTGCTGCAGGCGGGACGGAGCTCCCCGGGCAAGATCACATCGAGCAGGGTGAGGCGGCTGGGAAGAGCCCGGAGGAACATGGGGCCCATTGGAAAAGACCTGTATGGTGTGTGCATGAACACACATGGCATACATGAATATAAAAAACACATCCATTGTAATTTATATATATGCATAGCCAGCGATACGATATATTAAATATACATATGAAGCAGCTACCGATGCAGTGCGAATCGATTTAACACAATGCTATTCAATGCAGTACGATGCAATGAAAAAAAAAATTGGATGCTATGCGATCCAGTATGGTGCAGATAGTCCGCTTTTATTTCTTTGTCTCATTGTAATTATTTGGTGGAAGATGCATCTCTATCTCTGTCATGTTAATCTATGTTCTGTGTGACTGTCGAGACATGAACACAGCAGCAGCGATGAGAGAACGCGCTTGAGAAACAGTTTAGAGAGGAGAAATCTGTCTACATGTAAAATATTGGTCACAAATTATTGGTAAATTTCAAAATAATAAACGTATATAACATCTACTAATAATTATACATATATAAATCGTTTTTTTTTTGTTTTTTTTTACCGATGCAAATATGTTAGAAACGATGCAACGTGATACAAATGCCAGTATTTACCCATTAACATTTAACAATATATATATATATATATATATATATATATATATATACACACACACATATTCACACACACACACACACACACACACATACATGTATAAATGAAAGGAGATGCACAACCTTCAGAATATGTTTTGCTTAAAGGAAAGAAACTTATTTTTAGACATATATATGAACCAATTCTTTGTTGTTTTCTCCTCCAGCTGTGAAGAGGCTCAGAGAAGCTGCCAACTCCAATGATATTGACACAGGTGAGAATCATCAGCATGACAAAAGAAGTCACACTTGATGCTAAGATTTGAAATTATAACTTTTTTCCTTTCTAGTTCGTAGATTGCTGGAAGAGGATACCGATCCTTGTGCTGCTGATGACAAGGGCAGGACAGCCTTACACTTCTCTTCCTGCAATGGCAACGAGAGTATCGGTAAGCTCAGACAGAATGGGCTGACATTAAAGGAGTAGTTCACTTCCAGAATAAAAATTTCCTGATAATTTACTCACTCACATGTTTTCCTCAAAAACCTCAATTTCTTTTCAACTGAAGAAAGAAAGACAAGAACATCTTGGATGTCATGGGGGTGAGTAAATTATCAGGACATTTTTATTCTGGAATTTAACTGATCCAGTGGCATTCAGTGCATGAAAATTAATTTTATTGGTGGCAAAATGTATTTAGTCACCTAAGAAACACCGAAAATATATAAAAGTCATTGCATTGCATAACAAAATATCAAACCAAGTGGCATATATTTTCAAGTAACATCGTGTAAACACAAGTTCGTTTTTTTTTTTTATCATCAGAATAGTTTTGGAGAAAGGATCCTCTGCAGTGAATGGGTGCCGTCAGAATGAGAGACGAAACAGCTGATAAAAACATCACAATAATCCACATGACTCTAATCCATCAGTTCCTGTCAGCTGTTTGGACTCTCATTCTGACGGCACCCATTCACTGCAGAGGATCCATTGATGAGCAAGGGATGTAATGCCCAATATATCCAAATCTGTTCTGATGAAGAAACAAGCTCATCTACTTTGAGGTGGCCTGAGGTAAGTACATTTTCAGCAGATTTTTCATAATTTTTTTTTTCCATTTTCATTTGAACTGTTCCTTTAAGTATGGCTTAATTATCCAAATACTTTTGAGGCCACTGTATTTCACTGTTTTCCACTATATTTGAACTATTTCTACTTTCTCTTTTCATCTCCACTTTTAACAATGTAGTTCAGTTGTTGCTGAGTTATGGTGCTGACCCAAACCAGAGAGACAGCCTGGGAAATACACCACTGCATCTGGGTAAGGATGTGCAGAAGCAAATTAGTTTGTACACATAAAAATTAACCTAATTCTGTTTAATTAAATCTATTGTCAAAGCTTATGGTGAGTTAAATTGCCTTCTACAGCTGCCTGCACCAACCATGTGCCTGTCATCACAACCTTACTGCGGGGAGGTACGACTGATTATGCATCTAAATCTTACTCAACAGTACCTCCAACACCATTCACAAATCTAATTTAGTACCAGTTCACACATTATAAACGTCCCCCCAGGTGCCCGTGTTGATGCTCTGGACCGTGCTGGAAGGACTCCTCTTCATCTTGCCCGTTCAAAGCTCAACATCTTACAAGAGGGAGACTCACGTAGCCTAGAAACCCTCAGAGGAGAGGTCACACAGGTGATTAACATATGACTGAGAAACTTCATGCACATGACGATTTCATCTGCAGATTTGGAGCTGAGACCGTGACTTCATGCTGCTTGTGAATATTTCTAATAGGAAGATTACTTGGGGTAAAAGCATCTGCCAAATGCATAATGCAATGTAATGACTTCTGGGTAAACATAATGAATCCTAATTTTGCGATAAGGTTTATATAATGTGCCCTGCCAACACTTGTCCTATGCTTATATATGTGCTGGAGTGCCAAAATGAACCAGGGATCTCTGAATATGTCTGTAGATTATTCAAATGCTGCGGGAATATCTGAACGTAATGGGACAGAGTGAAGAGAGAGAGAAACTGGAGCACATCTCAAACCAGCTGCAGAACACCCGCACCAGAGAACAGGTAACAGCTGCTGAGTCCATCTACTCTTTCCCTTTGATATTTTAAAGAGGACTGCTCAGTTCTAAGGGCTATATTTCAGGGAAACAAATTAAATATTTCATATTTAGTATATAAACTCTTTTTATAGCAATGCATTGATTATAAAACTCTGGCCTTTTTTGATAAGCTAATAAATATTTTTTATGTTATGGCTGAACATCAATGTATTTTTTATTTTATTTTTTTAATAAAAATGCTTGTATGCTACAAGTCAGCGAATAGTAATGTTTTATGTTTAAGGCTCTGTAGTTTTTATTGTTGGGGCAAAATATGATGAGAAACGTACAAATGCAAATTCCTCAAGGCCGGTGTATCATATTTGATATTTACATTTTAACATGATTTTTGGATAATCAGGTAAACCGGAGTTGATTTACACAAGTACATGTTCTTTAAAATACTGTTTAATGGGAAATGTACCACTGGGGGGGGCATTTATCTTGTTTAAAAAAGTATAAATTATCAATCAGATGACAGAAGGCATTGTAGTGCAAAGTAGATTGTGTACAGTAGGTTTTTCAGCAAAGTTCATGCTGACGATTTATTGGTGTACGATTTATTGGTGTATCAAATATGATACAGTACAGTAGGCTTTATAGTGTTAATTCTACAATACTGTATGTTTATTATCACTGTAGCTTTGGGACTTTGTAATTCTTTTCATATGATCCACAGGTGGACGAGGTGACGGATTTACTGGCCAGCTTCACGTCTCTCAGTATTCAGATGCAGAATATAGGAGACAGGTAGAGATGGATGGAAGAAAAGACATGGGAGGATGAGACAACTGTGGGTTTTATTGGGAAATCAGGAGAAATTAATATATATATATATATATATATATATATATATATATATATATATATATATATATATATATATATGTATATATATATATATATATGTATATGCACACACACACATATATATATATATATATATATGAGACATGCCTACATATACAGCACAACTGTGTAATTGTCATTTAAATCCAACTTTGACTGAGAAAATTATAAATTGCCTTCATTTTATTTTTGTTTCTGAAACAATTCTCATTCCTTTCCGTTATGCCTTTATTGTAGCTGTTGTCGCTGTTTACTGTATATTAATTTTTGTAAGTGACTGAAAGAGCCAAATAAATTACATAATGCCAAGAGTGTATGTGGACTGTGTCTTTGAAGTAACGATGTAGCAACATTAACACTAAAGCATAAGCTGTGCATCTGTAAATCGCTTTTATATGCTAAATATCACCAATGCTCATTTTTAATGTGAGCAAAAATGGGGACTATCATTGCTGTGATACACTCTCTGGTCTCAAAGTCCCTCCTCCTCATCTCTGGCTGCTTTTGTTGTTGACTCCTATCAAAGATGGCGTCGCGCGCCAACTAAACCCACATCCAAGCCGAGGTAATATTTCACTGATTATTGCACAAAACTTTTAATATCTCCACATAAATCGCATGCATTCCGTGCCATTCTTGCAGTACTATAGAAACCCGTTGAAATTGCATGGTGGGAACGCACCGTTAACCGAGTTGTAACCCGATACCGGCCTATGTGCGCCGCAGCCGCGGGACCGAGCGCGCTGGACGATCCGGCAGAGCCTCGCGACACGTCCGCAGCTGCTCGAATCCACTCGAATTGAAACAGGGAAGCGCTGGATCCTGATGAAGAGAGGGGAAGGGGGTGTGTGAGTGTGCATTTCTTCGAAAGGAGGCGGGAAATGTGCAATAATGCGCGTTGAGGCTGATCTTCTCGTTCGTGCAAATGTCACTGGCAGCTTGACTAAAGTTGTGGCTGGAGGAAAGCGAGCTGATGTGTGTTGCTGATTCTGATCTGTCACTAATGAGAGTGTGTGTGTGTGTGTGTGTCCCTGTACGCAAACTCTTTCTGTAGCACATCTTCAGAGATGTTCAACACTTAGCAGCGTTATTGCAATTAGAAGAAATCTTTTATTATAATTGGAAGATGGGGCGACTTAACTGTGTTTTTGTGTGATGAGATTTGTTTTCTTCGTTGTTTTTCCTCCATTATTACTTATTAATTATTTTTTTTTTCTTTAATTAATATCATCTAACTAAATATATTTCTAACGAAAAAAAAATTCATAATAATTCTGAAGAAACTCTGAAGAAAACTGTTGTTGCTTTTAGTCCATGAGCAAAATATCTTTTAGCATTCTTGAATATTTCATTCTCTTCCAGGGAAAAGGACATTTTATAAATTATGATTTTATATATATATATATATATATATATATATATATATATATATATATATATATATATATATGAGAGTTGCTTTCCGGTGTCTATACCTGTTTTTATTAATTAATTTTTTGTTCAATAAAATGCTCTTTTGAATGAGAATGTGACTTAAAGGAATAGTTCAACCCAAAAATGAAAATGTACTCACTCTCAAGCCATTCAAGATGTAGATGAGTTTGTTTTTCTTCAGAGGATCAGATCTGGAGAAATGTAGCATTACATCACTTGCTCATCAATATATCCTCTGCAGTGAATGGGTGCCGTCAGAATGAGAGTCCAAACAGCTGATAAAAACATCATAATAATCCACACCACTCCAGTCCAACAGTTAATGTCTTGCGAAGCAAAAAGCTGCATGTTTTAAAAAAAACAAGTCCATCATTAAGAGGCTTTTGACTTTAATCCGGCTATTGTCTAAAACATAATATTGTTTTTTCCAGTGAAAAAGTTGTCTCATCTGAATCAGGAGATAAATATGCATACATTAAGCAGTGTTTACAAGCAAAAACAGTCCAAAACAGATCTTACCAAATATGTTGGTGGATTTTGATGTGAGAGGACAACAGTGGATGGATTTTTACTAATATTATGCACTCATATATTTTGGCCAGAAACTGGTTTAAGGTTAAAATGCCTTTTTGCAGGATTTGTTTCTTACTAGCACTTTTCACTTCGGAAGATGTTAACTGATGGACTGGAGTGGTGTGGATTATTGTGATGTTTTTATCAGCTGTTTGGACTCTCATTCTGACGGCACCCATTCACTGCAAAGCATCCATTGGTGAGCAAGTGATGTAGTGCTACATTTCTCCAAATTTGTTCCCATGAAGAAAAAAAACTTATATACATCCTGTACATTTTTTTAGGCTGAACTTGAAGAATTGAATCTGTTCTTGTGCACTAGAATCACATGATTGACCAATCCCACCTGAAGGACCAGGACTGACCATGGCTTTTGAGGAGATCAAGAAGAAACGAATGATGGGTAATGATTATCAGACAGAAGCACCATAATACCCTCAAACATGTTCAATCCAAACCTACTCTGAAACATGGCTCTCCTTGTAGATATTTCAGGGATGGAAGGAGAGGTCGGTCTTGTTGCAGGTCGCAGCCAAAGAGAGAAGAGGCGCTCGTATAAAGATCTGTTGAGAGAGGAAGAAGAGATCGCAGCGCAGGTGCGCAAAACCTCCAAGAAACACCACAAGGTAACAGCAGGGAGTTACGGTAACATCTAACATCAAGTTGCATTATTTCTATGACTGTGTTAATAATACCAATAGTAACCACAGAGTGTTTTTGTAGACTCTAATGACATTAATAAACACGCAACTTGATGTTTTGTTACCTAGGTAGATATGACCTCTGGTCTGAGAAGGATTTGGACCTGTGTTTTTCCCTCTCAGGCCACTTGTCATTGACTCTTGCTTAGGGATGCTGCGATCAGTTGGCTGATATTCCTGTGACTCAGCTGGAGGTCTTCTCCTTTAAGACTTTAGCATTACTTTCAAGTCATCACCAGTGTAATAAGTGTTGAGAAAAGATGAGATTTCATGTATGCTCCTTCTCAGTTTCCTTCAAGCGTAAGTACAATGTTAATGTGGGTTACAAAGTGGAATACGATTCAGACATCTTTATTAAATAACTCCAGATCAAAGAGCATTAACAAGAGTAGCTGTTAATTTAATATTACTGGCATCCAACACATTTAGATGACAATTATTTGTAAGTGTATAGTCTGTAAAAAACCTGATCAGAGCATCCCTACTCTTCACATTGTATGTGCAGTTGTAGTAGTAGATCAGTAACCACATGTGGATTGTTTCCTCACTTACATTACCTATGTGGTGTGTATTTTACCATGCACTGTTGTCTTTTTAGGATTCTGACCTTTTCCTATTAGGGGGAGATTCTCACAAGAAAAAAAAGAAGCACTTGAGTGATGACCACTATGACAGAGGTGAAGGAGGTTCGTCTTTCTAGCTCTGCTCTAGCATATGCACAACTAAAAGTCTTCCAAAACTTCTCAGGGGGATGTTACTTTCTATGGCAGCATTAAAAATGCAATCAATCCTTTAAAGTTACACAACTGTTATTGAAACATTCTTTTATGGGCTCATTTAACAGCCTCTCATGCGTACCATGCAAGTAGTGCACCTGCTGTTCATTCCAGTAGAGTTTAAAAGCAGACAACTGCATGTTTATTATCTAAGCCTACTAAAAGATACACACAAAAAGTGCGCAAAATAGTGTTTTTTTTATATCACTGTAATATTTTTGTATCTATATATTTTTATGTTTCGCTTAGCACGACTGTTTTTTAAGTTAATAGATTTTTAATGTAATGTTATGTCTACATTTTAAATATTTAAAAAAGGCACCTTCACTGAATCAAATATGATTTGGGATTTTAAATAATTTCTAATCTCTCCCCGCAGATCATCAGAGCTCTGGTCAGCCGTCCCACAAGAAGAAGCGCAAGTCTTCAGATCGCTCGCCTTCCCTCTCCTCCTCGTCCTCCTCTCATCCGTCCCACTCCACAGACACAGCTATGGGCCTCCTGGAGGCCATCACCTCCCCCCTGACCACAGGCTCCGAGCCCACCCTTCACCTCCACAAAAAACCCTCCTACCCTCCCCACACCTCCTCACACTCCTCCAAAGACCGCAAGCATGACGGCAGCTCCAAGAGCAGCCACTCCTACTCGCACTCTCGTCCGCCCGGCTCATCTTCGTCTAAAAAGCATTCCTCTTCCTCGAAGTCACTGCTGTTCCATGGAGGAGCTCCGAAAGGAGAGCCGCTGACGCTCTGTGAAGCTGAAGGCCTGAAGATGAAGCTCATCCTTTCCTCAAAAGAGAAGAACGAAAGCGTAGGGATGAACGAGGGACTCTCCTTCCCGACACATTCTTCTTCCTCTTCAGGTTTAGTAGGCCATCATCCGTCCTCCAGCTCGAAGAAAGGAGGGATAAAGAAGGAGAAAGAGAAAGATAAAATGATGTCGAAGCCACCAAAGAAAAAGCAGCACAGCCGAGAGCCATTGCCTGTCGTGGGTAAAGAGGTGGAGGTGGTGGGTGAGTAAGAACTCTGTATATCAGGCTCTCTATGATTAACGATTGACTTGTATTTCACTTTTTGGTTTAGTCTGTTCTTTAATATCAGGTCTGCTGAAAAATCTTTCAAGAAAAGCACCCTACAACAAACACTCTTAAAAAAAGAAATAAATAAAACCCACAAAGACACTAACCACTAATGTACAAATGCTCTGGTTTTGTCTGCACTGAATTTGTATTGATTTTCTGAGTAAATGAGACTGATACTGTTCATTGAGATCATCATCTAAGCCCTTAGGTGAGTTTATTGGCGTATTAAATGTGTGTGTTTGTGTTCATCAGGGCTTTACGGCGGGTCTTACGCAGGCATGGGAGGAGACAGCTCATCTTCAGGAGGAGAACTAGAGGCCGGCGAGCTGGTGATTGACGACTCCTACACACATCTCTCTAAAAAGAAGAAGAAGAGCAAGAAGAGCAAAAAGAAAAAAGATAAAGAGCGAGACCGAGAGAAAGGATCCAGAGAGAAGAAACACAGCAAAGGAGGAAGTGGAGGGAAGAAAAGCTGTCCAGGTGAGACATATTTCACTTTCTTTAAAGATTATTCTGATTGGTTGGTATTGTCAGTTTGTCATTGTTACATGAAATTGAGTTCAATTTCTCTTTCTCTGCAAAACAGGTGATCAGTCTAGAAGCCACGCCCACTCTCACAGCTCATCCAATCACAGCTCTTCTGGTGGCATGTTCGCGATGGCTCCTCCCACCTCATCCCATCACCATCAAAGCATTGAACTGGTGGGTGAGAAGAAGAAAAAGAAGGAGGAAAAGGACAGAGACAAACATGACAAGGACAAGGTAAATTAAACCACTTCCCTCCACCGGTGGAAATGCCTTGAGGTTTTTACCATTAACTAATGTTCTGTACATCCTGTCAGCCGAAGAAGAAGAACACGACGGCCTATCAGGTGTTCTGTAAGGAGTACAGGGTCAATATCAACGCGGAGCAGCCCGGATTAGGTGAGTGCTGTCGTTGTGTGCACATCTGTCAATCGTCTGTGCCGTTTTGCGATTGGTTGAAATGTGGTTCTTTTTCCGCTTCAGTCTTCGGGGAGCTGAGTAAGAAACTCGCAGAAGTGTGGAATCAGCTTCCTGAAAAAGACAAACTGGTAAGCACTTTTTACCTTTACTTTATAGATTTCAAATAAACAGTGACTTAAAGGGATAGTTGAAAGGGATATGAAAATCTTGCTAACATTTACTCGCCCTCATGTTGTTCCAAACCTGGATGAATTTCTTTCTTCTGCTAAGCACAAAAGAATATACTTTGAAGAATGTTGGTAACCAAACAGTTGCTGGTAGCCATTGACTTCCATATTATTTATTTATTTGAGTAAATGATGACAGAATTAAAATTTTTGGGTGAACTATCCCTTTAATAACAGCAATTTAATGCTTATTAAATACTAAGCAATTTAATGCTTCATTTCATGCTTATTTTACTGTTATTTATTATTAAAATATTTATTAATAATTTGAATTACCTTTTATATTTTGAATTAAATTTTATACCTCCAGTTTTCATTAGATTTTTATTTTAAGTTTTAGTAATTTTTTGTGCTTTTGCCATTTTTGCCATTTATTTTTAGCTTTGTTTTTATTTCAATTTTAGTTTTAGTCATTCTAGCACGTCAACTAAAACTTATTTACTAAAATTTCGTTTCAAATTTACAAATTTTAAATTTTCAAGTTTTACGTTTTCATCTTATTTTATTTTATTTCAGCTTTATTTCAGTTTAAACAAACAAAAAAGTATAGTTTCAGAATTAGTGAATAATAACAAAACTGAAAGAGGCAATCATAGCAAATAATTTGAAAAATCATGACATGATCTGAAGGAAATAACAAGTAAAATGTATTGTTTCAAGTGCTTTAGCGGTGCTTGTTTTGTGATTTCAGTCAGTTGTGGGACAGTGATACATTTCCTCTCTTTGTCCTCTTTCTCAAACCAAAGGTTTGGAGACAGAAAGCTCAATATCTCCAACACAAGCAGAATAAAGCTGAAGCTATGACGGTCAAGCGGAAAACTTTAGCAACCTCAGACAGTAAAAGTAAAGGTGAGACCAAAGCTGATCAATCTATACAAAGTTCAGTCAGGAAAATATCTGCGCAGACCGATAGGTCCTAACTCAGTCTCATAATCACATCATTATTCACATGGCACAGCTGATTGGTTTATTTTCACATCAGCAGCCAATGCGCTCGCTGCTCAGCATTCAAATACTTGGCTAGTTTTTGTGTAGCAGTTGCAGCACACTTCAGAAACCCTCCACCTTCCCCAGCTCCACCTGTATAGATCTGCTACAGGGTTATTTCATGTGTTATTTATGGGGGTAATTTTATATATTTTATATGTGCAGCAGCAGTTTTTCCTACATGCTCACAGCAGCATGTTGTGGATGTATTGGCAGTAGCAAGTCTCGGTACTTGCTCTGTCGCAGCAGCAGCTTAGCAGATCTATTCTGCCAAGACCAAACACATTAACATTGTCATGTACATTACCATACTAAACTCTCCGAGAGTTGTCATGACAACTTATCCAAGTTATCTGTCTTATAAATGTAATTTTTACTCATGCATCAACAGCCTACTTATCTGTTTATCTCAGGCTCCAGTAAAGCTGTGAGTTTGGGGGCAGGGTTGGCCCCTCAGGGCCGCTCGTCTCTGGGTATGTCTTTGTCTCCAGCGCGGATACCTGATGTGGATCCCATAGATGCAGCAGCTCACCTGCAGCTGCTGGGCGAATCGCTGTCTCTGATTGGACATCGACTTCAGGAGACGGAGGTTTGTGTCGCAAAACTGTCCCTTGTAGAAGCCTGTCCACAAATAGGTCATCTCCATAAACGTCTCTGTTCGTCCTGTAGGGGATGGTGGCGGTGTCTGGCAGTCTTTCAGTGCTTTTAGACTCGATTTTATGTGCTCTTGGTCCATTAACCTGCTTGACAGCACAAGTTCCCCAGCTCAATGGCTGTCCACGCAGTATCTTGGTGAGTCACACATTGCAGTTTTTTTTTATTTTGGGGTCCTCAAAAATTCACTGTTTTTATCCAGAGCCTTAACAAAATTTCCTATTTGCTGTTCAAATAGAAAGTGTATGATTTCAACTCCTCACCCACTTTTTTTTTTCCAGTCAAATACTTTGGACAACATTGCTTACATAATGCCTGGATTATGAATCTCCTGAAAGGCGCTTACAAGAGACTGGGTTACATTTGGACACATTCCCAGAAGCACCAAACAGAGGACCGGAGTTTCTTTTTGAACGTTTTCTGATCAGTGGACATTCTTCGCCTCTGACATGTTTTTTTAAAATAGTATTTAAAATGTTATTCATTTTTTATTGTTGTAAAAAAAGATATCCTATTTTAGAGGACACTTTTAAAGTTTCCCTTTTGTGTTTGTGTTTAGTTTCAAGATGTGTATGTGAGAGTGATCTGATTCACATGCTTTCATAATGTCCAAAACATTTTATGTTTTATACAAATATGTGCAGTTTCATTTTAGGGCCAAATGTTGTTTGTTGTTGTGTTTTTTTTCTAATTTAATGTTGAGTTAATTTATACCAACAGCAGTTTAACTGCACTGTCGTCATTTCATGTCTTGCATATTGTATTTTTGTAATGCAAATGTTGTAATAATGTTATAATTTTCAAGTTTTAGCACGTTTACAGGGCATGTTAAATATCATTTTAAAGGTGCAGTAAGTTTTTTTTTTTTGTCTTTTTACACCTTACGAAATTAATTTAAATTTCACAAATATTTTTATAATAATGTGCACAGGCATGAAGACCACAACCAAACCAGTAGACAAGGTCCTCCCTCACATTACCCTCATTTGGTTGCAGAATAACTTTATCAAATATGCCTATGAATATTTTTTCAATTGCATCAATAATTGAAAAGTTTTGCTTGATGCAATATCCAGTCTGATAGGTATCAGTATGCATTAAAAAATTACTTACTGCACCAACAACTTAATTTACCTTTAAAGTGAACATTTTAAACAAGTGACTGTTGGTAGTTTTAGAAGATGGAGAAAAAAAGTAAAATATATTTGCATTGATATATGTGTATTTTGCATTGACTTATTTTCATTAAACCTCAAAGAACTTAAGTGGGTTTGTTGTTATAAATGATTTTTTTTTCCCACATGTGCACATACAGTGGTCCCCCAAAAATCATTGGACATGCAAGTCTGAATTTTAATGTGCCAGATATTAAATTTCAAGTGTAACTACATTTATGTAGTTCATCACATTAAATATGATCATGTTCCATTAAAGCATAGTTCCCTCAAAAATGGAAATTCCATCAAAATGAACTCATTCCAAAACTGTATGACCTTTTTCCTTTCGTGGAACATTAAAGATATTTGGAGAAACGTTTCAGTTCCAATTGACTGCACTGAAAAAAATAGAATGGAAATCGGTGGGAACCAAGACTGTTTGATTACCAACATTTCTCCAAATATCTACTTTAATGTTTCACAGAAGAAATAAAATCATACAGGTGAGTAAATGATGACAGAATTTAAATTTTTGGTGAACTAACTTTTTAATGCTTGACTTTTTTTAGTTCTATAAAGACATTCATACATGTGCCTCATAAATGTTAAATGCTGTGATCACATTTAAAAATCAGTTCAAACAATCAACTTTTTTCTTTAATTGGTTAAAGAACATCAAAGAATCTTGGAACATCAGATTTTATTAGAACATATTATTGTATGTATATATATACAGTACAGGTCAAAAGTTTGGAAACATTACTATTTTTAATGTTTTTGAAAGAAGTTTCTTCTGCTCATCAAGCCTGCATTTATTTGATCAAAAATACAGAAAAAAAATGTTATATTGTGATATATTATTACAATTTAAAATAATTGTTTTTAAATTTATTATACTTTATCATTTATTTCTGTGATGCAAAGCTGAATTTTTAGGATCATTATCACATGATCCTTTAGAAATCATTCTAATATGATGATTCATTATCAAAGTTGGAAACAGTTCTGCTGCTTAATATTTTTTCAGAACGTGATACTTTTTTAGGATACTTTGATGAATAAAAAGTAAAAAAAAAAAGAAGAAGCTATGTTTTTCAAATATAAATATTTTGTAATATACACTACTGGTCAGTAATTTGGGGTCAGTAATTTTTTTTCTTTCTTTTTTAAAAATAAAATCAATACTTTTATTCAGCAAGGATGTGTTAAATTGATAAAAAGTGATAGTAAAGAAAATATATTATTAGAATATATATTATTATAATTTTTTTTTTTATTTTGAATAAATGCAGTTATTTTTAACCTTTTATTCATCAAATATATTAGACAGCAGAACTGTTTCCAACACTCATAATAAATCAGAATATTAGAATGATTTCTAAATGATCATGTGATAGACTGGATGTTACATGTGACACTGAAGGCTGGAGTAATGATGCTGAAAATTCAGCTTTGCATCACAGGAAAACATTTTTTTTTTTTTTTGAAGTATATTCAAATAGAAAACTATTATTTTAAGTTGTAATAATATTTCACAATATTACTGTTTTTTTTCTGTATTTTTGATCAAATAAATGCAGGCTTGATGAGCAGAAGAAACTTCTTTCAAAAACATTAAAAATAGTAATGTTTCCAAACTTTTGGTCTGTACTGTATATTGCATGTGTTGCTATGATACAAACAGAGTTATTAGGGGTTAGGGGTTGATATTTGCACAAGCCAGAAATGCCTATTGCAGCTTTTCCAAGAACAGTTTGTGTTGCCGCAAGATTAAATTACCCTGTGGAATGTCTCAACAGAGGCTAAACATTAGAAAGATAAGATGAACTGCTGCATTTAGCATGTAAATGTTTGAGGCATTGGCTGACTGAACCGAGGAAGAGTGCTCAACTTCCTGTTTGTAATTACAGCTGATATAAATGCTGTAACTGTAGCCACCCAGTTCTCCACCCAACAGCATCACGTGTTCGGGCAGAGCCACACTGCCGGCAGTGTTTTGACTGAACAGCAGGAGGAGAAACAGGAAGTACAGAAAAACACAGATCAGACCAGTTCATAAGCACACCGTACACAAAAGAACAGTCTCTCACTTGAAGGTAAGCTTCTTAAGCCTGTGTTATTTATCAGCTTTCACATAATCAGAAGCAGACATGGGTTGTTTGGCATAGCACACTGCGAGAGGAAGCTGAACGCTTGTGTTTAGGCTGTTTGTAAGCTGTCAGTTGAAATGTAGCAGTGAAAGTGCTTTACTGAGGTATGTGAAATGTGTGTTTGTGTTCCTCTGTGCTGAGTCATCTGAATGGAATGATGACCTTCATTCCCACCCTTGTTTTCCCATCAGTTGCTCTTGTGTGCTTTTTAAATACAATTCATAATCTACTACAAAATACATTATGTTCTGCTCCCTTTCAAGCTGCAGACTATGGAAGGAAGTACTACAACACAAGATGAAATTCATCATGAAGAGAAAGACAGATCGGAAAGCAGTGAAGAAGGGCAGACAGATCTTAAGGAAAGAGGTTTGAAGTTGCTTTTACTTAACAAAGTTTACTTTAGTTTCAGAAATTATGTGTGTTTCTGATTTACATTAGCCAAAACAAACCAACAAGGTTTTTACCTTGTTTATGGACATGCACCATGGTAATACCTTGTTTTTTGGAATCTTGATCCTGAATCTTGATGTCTACTATAGTACCATGGTGTTTTTTTGAGTGCCGCACTGTAAGAAAAGTGAAAGTAATTTAGATTACCAGGCAGGTTGAATAATATTTTTGTTTCAGAATATTTGAGGGGGCAAAACAATTTTGCAGTGCATGTAAATACGATAGTACATGAATTACATCATGGGTTACATCAAGTCTTTAAGTAGACACTCTCATAAAAAGGTATAAAATCTGTGGTACTATTATGTACCTTTAATACTCTATTATTCAAAGGCACTAATATTAATATATATATAATTATGTATAATAGAACATATTTATATATCTATTACTCTAACTCATATCAATGCTGCTACACTTCTTATATACTCTATATTCCATATATAATAATGTTAATGAGAACACACTTATTTACCTGTCACTACAAATTTCCAAATGCTGCTGTACTCCATATATGTATCAATGCCCTGTTTATTTATTTTGTTAAACTACCTATTGTTTATTAAGTACATATTTTACGCTTTTTATTCTATTTGTGTCACTGCTGCTCCCTGAAGAAACTATGTTTCGCTTTTAATCATTGCCATGCAATGTGCTAAAAATGACAATAAAGTTGACTTTGACTTTGACTTAAGAAACTAGTTTTCACCTGGGTAAAAAAAAATACTACCCCAGTCACAGCTTTTTTTACCCTTTTTCGCCTTATGTGTACCATAAAAACATAAGTCATAATTTTTTCCTTGTTTTTATTTCTCTTCAAACGGCTTGGCATTTTCCCTAATAAACTGCAGAATCTCTTGCTGAGACAAACTTGTTTATTTTTTGGTGTTTTCTCTTGCTAATAGCATCTTACAGTATGTTCCTCTCCATCCACCCAAAGTAAAAAGGAAACAATTTTAGAGGCATCGTCATTAAACTGTCGGCCCACCCATAAGAAGGTGGAAGATACTTTTTCTATTCAGAAAACAGCCTTACTAACAATAAAAAGCTGACCCATGAGTGGAGTGGAGTAACTGAGCTTTATTCGTGTGTTTAAACGGGTGTAACCATAACTCACAGCTTTTAGCAAATCCAGTCTTAAACTGTTTTATTAAATATTGCTGTTTAAGTTGCATTTCTGTTTTATATCATGAAAGGTGTTATGCTTCAGTTCAGTCTTTAGGTGGCGCTATTGCATCAAAATGATGTGACGCAGAACTAGTCAAATTGGCATTCACATCATCATATCCTGATAATCGGTGTGTGTAATACATCATAAAGACCCTGCTGTTACTGAAATTTTATGTATCAAGTACTAGCAAAATACACTTTTTATCTTTGATATCATAATTGTTACTCCATACATTTCTTGTTTATGTTCAGCATTCATTTTAACCTGCTGTCAAAGGATTATGATGTAGCCCATTAATATTTGATATCAAAATATATTTAAATTGTTTGTATGTTTTGTGTAGTTATGGACATTTGATTCTTTTCATTGCTTATATCATTTTGTTCAGTTAGGTCTGGTGCTGTACAGGACCAGCTTTTTATCCTGGTTTTTAGGAAGTGCAACCCATATGTGGACTTACAAGTTCCAATATTTGTGTGGAAAGAAAAAGATTATTTTCATTGAGATAGCGAACTGGTGTTCCCATGAAACATGCATTTCCACTTAAATAGAATAAATATTAAACATTTCTTGTTTTTTGTTTGCTTTGCTAAAACCCATATTTGTATCAGTTTGTCACACCATTAAACTGATATTGATCAAAATCTGTTTTTTCTTTAAAAATTAAAAGGCATTAAATTAAACATTATGTTCACGTTTCATATGTCACAGCAAATCAGCTGGCATTGGATAATAGTAAATATATACAATACATTCTGTGCAGTATATACTAAAGCATACCACTCAAATAGATTTTAAAATAAAACTCAAATTGGATGCAAATGCAAATCTAATGTGGATTTAAAAAGTGCAAAATTAATTTGCCATGCAGTTATAAATTTCATGTTTTAGTATGCCAATATTGAAATTAAATGTATTAATTTAAAGATGCTGATTGAATGAACCCTCATAAAAGCAATTACACAACTTTGGGTCATTTCATTTTTTTTCCAATTATTTATTCAAAAGATCATCTGAACTGTAAATTAACCGACAGAAATATTTTATAATTTTATTTGGGGGGCAAAGCCAAATAAAATGGTTTCTTTGTAAGTCATGTCTGTCTTTAATAACACTCAGTTTCTCTGTTTCTGTCTGTGGTTGTAGAGTTGAGACTGGTGCTGCTCGGCTCAGCGGGTGCTGGGAAAAGCAGTGCGGTCAATGCCATCCTGGGCGGCTTGACATCCGAGTCCGACTCTTCAGGCCCCGAGACCTCAGCCACCGACTGTCAGAAGAGACGTGTGGCGCTGGCAGGACGACAGGTGCGTTCACATCTCACTTAAAGCTCACTTTCTGCTACCTGATCATTCAGTTCTGCACAGTTTTTGTATAGTTTTTTTAAAAAAGGAAGTTGCATCAAGTCATGTATGTAATTCCACATACAAACTAGTTTAAACATTTGATTCAAAAAGAGAAACATCATTTTAAAAATTAACATAAAATGTATACACTTGAGCATATATTTACAATAAGGTTCCATTTGCTAACATGTAACATGAAAATGTAATAATTGTTAGTTATTATAATATTATGATATATAATTCTAATAATAAATAGTAAGTTTATCTCAGTTAATGTTGTTAAAATCAAAAGTTGTATTTTTAATAACTAACATTAACAAAGATGAATAGATACTGTTACAAAACAATAAAAAAAAACCTTTCAATCTCAGTTAATCCATTAACCTTAACAAAAAATACATATAAATATTTTCAAAAATAAAATTATAAAATTATTATATTAAATTCAATTATAAAATTATTCAAATATGTTTGTGCAGATCAAATTGGTCTAGTGTTACCTACAGTTATACTAATAAACTATATTACACCCTGTATTTGGACACCCCTTTACTGTGGTAAAAACAAGAACTTTGTTTTTTGTTTTTTTGGTTGCATTCAAATAGATCCATTAGTGCTCTCTTATTTCATAGTGTATTGAAGGGGACATTTCTACAAAATATTTCTATGTGTTCTCTGCACAGGTGGCTGTGGTGGACACACCTGACTGCCTGTGCATCGAGCGTCCTGCTGAGGACGTCCGCCGCCAGTTTTCACTCTGTGCGGCTTTATCGGCCCCGGGGCCCCACGCTTTCTTGCTCTGTGTTCCTGTCCACCGGCCCAGCAACCTAGAGCTCCAGATTTTGGAGACCATCGAGAAGGTATTTGGCCCTGAATCTGTCAGTAAACATGCAATGGTGCTCTTCACTCGCATGGACCGACTGCCTGAGGATGTTTCTCTGGACGAGTATCTCAATACAGAACGGCCCGACTTATTAGAGCTCGTGCAAAAGTGCGGGGATCGGCATCACCCGCTGCGGCCGGGATCCGACGTGGAGGAGCTGTTCATAAAAGTGGAGGAGATGGTGAAAGAAACAGGGACACAATTCTACACCTGCGCTCTGTTGCAGGAGGCAGAGAGGAGAGTGAAAGAGAAGGAGGAGGAGATCTTGAGAAGCAGAAGAGAAGAAGGAGAGGATGATTTGAAGGGAATAAGGGCCGAAGCAGAGAAAAGTGTGGATGATTTGGTGGTTGAGGGGATTGCAGAGCTCTGCGTCTCCACGCCTGACACCTCGTTCTTACGCTGGTTGTGGGACAGTGTGGTCGGGTGGCTCCTGTGGCTCCCGAATATGGTGAGGGGCAGTGCTTTACTGGGGTCGATCGTGGGGTTGTTCGTCGGGGGGCCCTTAGGAGGGGCCATGGGAGCAACGGTGGGCTCTGTGGCGACGGAGGTGGGTAGACGGAAACAAAAAACCAAATGAGCACTTGAAAATTTGGTAACTGTTTATTGTAATTTTCATTAGGTCAATAAGAAACATCAAAAAGCAGATCAGTTGTTCATGAACATTCAATTACGAATATATAGTCAGCTACAAAAGTCACTACAAACGTTAATGCAGTGCTATTCCACTTAATACATGCTTTATCCCCCTCATTACTAACTGTATTATCAACTTTATAATTAGATTTGAACTGAACAATTAACATTAATTTCAGAGTCTTAGATTTTGGGGTATCCAACTTTTTATTTAATGACAAAAGCACTTTACACAACTTTGTGTAAAACTGATGATCAGGTCCATGTTTGCTTATTTAATTTCTGATCCAGAAATAGTGCAAAATACTAAAATATTTCTTATTAATTTTACCTTATGACTTTTTATTTTATTTTAAATGAATACATTCCGTTTATACCTTTTTAAATTAGATGTAGAATTTAGATTTTCAGTTTATTTGTATGATTTTTAATCATACAAACGAAGTTGAATATATATATATATATAGATAGATAGATAGATAGATAGATAGATATAATTCCAACTATTTGAATGTATATTAACCAATGATCTGTTAAGCATTATATATGCAGTAATATTTGATGATGTTATTCATGAAAAATATTATAAAGTGTTACCAAACATTCAAGTGCTTAAAGAATCTTTATAAGCTTAACACCAAAAGCAAGTATTACAGAGTCAATTTCTAATGGTGAGCAGAAGACAAGGATTAAGAAGAGATTCATTTCTTAGACTTTTTGTGCACACCGTTAGTTTTGCACTTAAGCTTTTTTGCCTTAAACACTAGATGTTATATGATTATGTGTTTTGAGTTTAAAAAAGCAACTATTCATAAGCACTGTAGAGCAATGGAGTGAAGATCACGGCCTTAACACTGTCACCAAATAGCTTTATTTCACACATGCAGAAGTAAAAATCACAGTATCAGTACTAAGCCTAAAGCGCTTTCTTTGAAGTGAGCATTGAACTCTAAGCGCACTATAAACTCTGGATTTGTTTACAGGCCATAAACATCTCCGGATCTTGGTGCTTAACAATGATTTTATTACATCACTGTAGCACTAAACAGCTGCAATGGAACAAATGCATGCTACACATTTTTAGACTGATTACATGAAGATAAATTTAATAACGCTCCTCATGTAAGTGATTTTCATGTGCAATTTTGCCAGTTAATTGGTTTGCTCAAATGTTTCTGCAGCTGTTCTGGAGTATGCAAATAAAGCAGCATAATGAAAACAATCAGTGATGGTGTGATTAATTTCCGTGTTTTATTTATACACGCATATGCAATCACTGGTTTCAGTCATTGGTTTGGAGTAAAGAAATAATAGACAAAAAGGAAACAAATATGAAATCCCATTCACATATGCCCATTTATGTAGGTGTATGAACATTAAATACCAGTAATTATTTGTGATTAAATAAGAAATTGCATAATATTTTCAATAATATTTAAAAACATATATATATATATATATATATATATATATATATATATATATATATATATGTTACCTATATTGTAATATATGTACATTAAATTAATTAATTATATTTAAAAAATATTAAGTAAATTCAAGTTGCACATATAAAAAAATTGACATCAAATCATATATAATATGCAGTGGCACAAAGCATTTGGACAATTTAAAGTCACACTTCACAATTGTTGCTGAATGCTGTCATGATTTTTAGTGGGTTTAAGTAAGATTTCCTCAAGTTTGAATATGATCCATTAGTGTTTAATAGCCAGAAAGTGTCCAAATAATGTATATTGTGTACGTTATTTTAGCATTTATAACTTCACAAAGTGTGTTATATGCAATGTTTTTCTTGAAAGTGTGCTTGTGCTATCTTTCTTAAAAATATTAATGTTTTGTTATATAATACAAAAATTTTCATACACACAAGTGCTGCTTAAGTGTCCCAAACTGTTTGGAGCCACTGTATCATATATCCATGTATTTACTGTACATGTATTGTCTGCCACATATCACATTTCAGTATGGGATTTGTATGGGACAGAGAGGACATGTCTCTGAAAAAACAAAGATCTAAGATAAATTCAATCAGCTTATTAGCTCAGTCTTTTAACAGTTTCGGGAGCCACAAGCAGACAAGAATACTGTGAAAATGCTTTTATGTCACTGCAGAAAGACATCAGACAGACAGATGCAAAGACATCTCTCTCTCTCTCTCTCTCTCTCTCTGCCTCTTTTGCGAGAGTAGGTTTATGATTTTGACATTGACATAAGTGATAGTCTGCTAAACCCATCCATCAAAAAAAAAAAAAAAAAAAAAAAAAAATCCCTGTATTTCTGCCTTTAACACAGCAAGGCGTTTCCTCATGTGGGTGGTCCGCCCAGGGAGAGAGAGAGAGCGAGTGATAGACACAAGCCTGCTCTCATGTTTCTAAGCACAGAGAGTGAAAGAGAGAGAGAGTACAGAGAAAGAGCTTGCTGTGGGACGTACATCTGTCTTCCAGATGTGGCTTTATGCAGTTGTTTGAAACAGGAAAAAAGAACATTTAAAAAATAAAGGAAAATTGGTGCTAAACAGATTTTTATTGTCAGGGATTATGGAAGTAGTGCTCTATAGATTACAGTATAGCAGGCTGTGTATGACTCAGTACTGTATATTTTAACCTCAGATCCATCTTCTTAGAAAAACGATTTAGGAATGATGTAGTGCGGTCCCCTGCGTACTTGGACTTGTGGATAACGTGTTTAAAAAGGAACACCTGTCCAAATATTATTCTGTCCTATTGGACATGCATCTGGAAGAGGACAGGGAGAGAGAGGGATGAGAAAATGAGGGAGAAATGTGTAAAAGAAAGCAATGGAAAGAATGAAAAGGATGGAAAATGGATTAAAATGAAAAAGAAAAAAAAACAGTAAAAATATGGAAGGAAAATAATATAAACACCCGAGTTTGTTCCCCCACATAAAAAAATAAAAATAAACTGAATGTTCTTTACATGGCGATATAGTTAGCTCTCAAAGGACCTGATGCCCTTGAGAGCCAACACCGTAATGATTTGTGCCGGTATGTGTAACACAGGCCAGAGTCTTGCGGAGTGACCCATCTTTAAAATGGTAAGGATGAGTTATGCCGCCGCGGCCCTCAGCGGAGTTGATGTTGTAAGGACCTTGTGGTCCACTCAGTGAGGAGCAGAAGCAAACTGCAGACGCCTGGACATCGCTCTCTTATGATCGCGGCCTGTGGCCTGAGAAAGAGCAAAGCCGAAGCGAAAGAAACCGAGAAGGGACACACACACTTTTCCCACAGCGTGTGCATCATCTTTTAGCCTTTAGCTCGTGCACGCTTTTCAAAATCAAAAAGCCAAGCGAACACTTGCTAAAGTGCAAACAAAGGGCTGCGGATTCGATTACAAATGTAGGATCTCTTGCAATTTCTTTTTTTAATTATTAAAGTAATATAATAAGATTACAGTTTTAACTAGGAAATACCGTTTTGCCACTTTAAAGGGGTCATATGATGCGATTTAAATTTTTCCTTTCTCTTTGGAGTGTTACAAGCTCTTGGTGCATAAAGAAGATCTGTGAAGTTGCAAAGACTTAAGTCTCAAATCCAAAGAGATATTCTTTATAAGTGTTAAGAGTCAACCACACCCTCCTAAAACGGCTCGTTCTAACACGCCCCCACATCTCTACGTCACGATATGGGAAGATTTGCATAACGCCACCCAAATGTTCACGCAAAGAAAGAAGGCGTAACTTTTATTCTCTCTGTTGCCGCCGCTGCCATGTTGTGAAGTCGCTGTGTGTTCTTGTGAAAGCGAAGCTACTTTGTTTGGCATTCCAAAAGAGGACACAACTAGAAATCAGTGGTTAAGTTGAATTTCGACACTGTTCCAGAACAGTTCAGCCCAAATATTCAGATGTGTGCTGTGCATTTTATGGACATTTTATGACGACTGTTTCCTGAACCAGTAGCCTGCAATGCGGTCGAACCAGTTCTCCAAATCTATCTGAATCGTTTGAAACAGTTCGCGTCTCCAGTACGCACTAATCCACAAATTCATTAAGTTATTCGGTTTGTAAATGTGCCTTACACTCCCTTACACTCCCTCTGATGCGAAATAAACCAATATCCCAAGTTATTCAGTTACTCCTAACAGTACATTGACTGGACTGCTAAAAGAAAGCGATGTGCATCAAGTGATTCAGACTAAATTCGGAGTAACAAAAGTACAGCAGCAAGTCTTTATTGGCTGAATGTATATCAGCTTCTACAGTTGAATTAAAAATGTAGTTTTTTTTATTGAATCTAAAAATGTTTCAAAATATATAATGCATTATTTAATTGTTATGCCATTAATAATTAGCTTAATTTGTAGTTAACTAGTTAAATATTTAAATAAATAACCCGTATAGGCTGTTGGCTTATTTATTTTTTAAATGACATGGGACTTTGTGACTTCTTGCACTTGCTATACTTTATGCTTCAGTACAGTAAAAGTACAATTTTTTTTTATAATTTTATAATATATTTAAAAGCAAGATATGAAGAAACTTGGGAGTTGAAATGGCAACTGAGCTAATGAGTGATCCTCTGCTGCCATCTACTGGTTATAATGGTAATTTCATGTCATTTTCATCTTAAAAGTCTTTGTTTTCCACCAGGATACATTTTTGTCACATTTTTTTCCATGTCATCTTAATGAATCAACAGTGAATCTTTAAAGTAAATTTTACTGCACAGCTGTAGAGTTGAGAAATAATAAAGGCTTTAAAATATTAGAAATTTTTTAAAAATGTGTTCATGACTATGAAGGTATAAGTTATTTATTATCAACAATACCATTGTGATGTCTTTATGAGATAGCATCGCTAATGTTATCTTAAACAGTTTGTTTAGTTGTCAGTGCAATGGATTGTGGGTAATATTAGCCATTAGAGCGCACGGATCCACACTTCAGAAATCGACCTGAAACAGTACACCATCCAGGGATTTTTGGCATACTCTTTTCAAAATACTATGCTTTAGGACACACTAATTCTAATCTCACATACTATTTAGGATGGATAGCATGAACATTGGGACGCAGGGCAAGTCTTTGCGAAGGTTCAATTATCGACACATTAGACTAATATAAATCACATAGATGCTTGTTAAGATGCCATCATGTGCCATCAAACATTCCATTTTTTTTTTTATAAAATGCTTTTTTATCAAGTAAAATAAAATGGTAATATGTAACTACTGTATTACCATGAAAATACATCAAGATCTTAGGATAGAAGTAACAATGATTGTTGCAAAAAATCTAATTAATCTAATAAATTGAAAACAAATCTAGTAAATGTAAAGCAAAATTCTAATAAATTGAGATAAAGTAACATAAAGCTTTATTAGTAATGCTAGTGGGTGTTATTATATAATTTACAGCCTTACAAAGAAGAGACAGACTTGTCAAAGTTTATACAATTTTTAATATATTTGAAAAACAGTCTTTAAAAATGCTGTCCACACAATATTTATCATATTAATTCAATCATGTTCTTTTAATAGATTATGATGCAAAAAGCCTAATTAATAAAAATTCATTTGAGAGATTTTAAAACTGGGATACTAGGATATGGTTCTGCTATGTGTATGGAATTACGACTTGTAATCTGTTACACCCAGAGAAAAAAAAAAAAAACAGGTTTTAGATATACAATTTTCATGTATCAAAATTGTTAAGAGACTTCATAAAAAAAAAAAAAAAACAGACTCAAAGCCCTAAAAATGTGATCCATATAACAAACTGTAAATCAAAGAGATGCTGGAGATGAACTACATGCTGCTTAGCCACAGCACACGACTGCTGATTGACTGTAAACAGCATGATCTTCTGAAACACATGATGTCCAGTGCACGGAGGGAGCGCTCCACCCGAATGGAGTTCCCTCATCTTTTTCCTATTAGTGCTATTTTCAAGTTCCTCCCCGCAGCATGAGCATGTGTGTGTGGCTGTGATTGTTTAGAATGAGTGTGTAACAGTGTGTGTGGCTTTTAGGCAACCTATAAAGCTTTGATAATAGCCCTGGCCAAATTACAAAATAAAAATGGACCAACAAAAGTTTGCTTTCATAATAACACGTTGAGCACTTATTTTTTTTTATATGCACACAATAAAACTGTTAAAGAGCAGGTCATATGGGTTTTCAAAAAAATATCTCTTTAGCAGTTTGTAATGTAGCTATCCTTCAATGTAAACAGTTGTTTACATTGTTTTAATGTAAATATTAGGACACTTTAAAATACCACATGACCTGCTCTGGCAACATTTCAGTGCATAAAATTGTGGTGTTTATTTATTAAATTTGTGAACACAACTCAAGCCTAGCTATGAGGTATGTTCTCTCGGAAACACTTTACTTTTAAAGGTTTTCTTTGCAGTGTCTACATTCAGCTGGAGTCTAAAGTAATTTGAAGTCTTTTTGAAACCTTGAAATGTATTTTTTTCACTACACAAGTACTACAATAAACAATAATAAAATCAGTCTAAGAGCTGTGTTGATACAATCTTATGTAGATATTCTCAAATCTGGGATCAATACGATTTTTTAATGTTTTTGAAAGAAGTCTCATGCGTATCAATGCTGCATTTATTTGATCAAACATGCAGTAAAACTATAATATTGTGAAATATTATTGCAATTTAAAATAACTATTTTCTATTTGAATATATTGTAAAATGTAATTTATTCCTGTGATGCAAAGCTGTATTTTCAGCATCATACTCCAGTCTTCAGTGTCACATGATCCTTCAGAAATCATTCTGATATACTGATTTGTTGCTCAAGAAACATATTATTAATGGTGAAACAGTTGTGCTGCTTAATATTTTTGTTTCAAACCATAATTTTTTTTTAAGGATTCTTTGATAAATAGAAAGTTCAAAATAACTTTCTCGACATAGAAATCTTTGTAATATTATCACTGTCTTGCTAACTAAAAGTATTCATTTCATTTAAGTAGTAATTTCTTTAAAAAAAAAACATGAATATAGACAAAATTTTGGTAGAATATTTTAATGTTTCTTTTTGTTTGTTTGTTTGTTTAATTATTCTGTACTTTTAACAAGTCATATGAGCAACATGAATGCAACTTGTCTTCAAAGTGATGTACAGTACTCTATATTCAAGGTATACATTTAGCCAATTTACCGAATCACTTCAGTGAATCAAGAGTCACAAATGAGTCATTGAAATGATTCAGCCTGAATGCAGCCTTGAGTGATCTTAAAGTGACTCAAGTGTAAGTACTAATAATACTTCCCTCAAATCACAGTGGGACGGGGGCCTTGCTGCGCACCACACAGGCCTTTAATTGATTAATTGAGCAGGCCTCACTAACTGACATGAGTGCGTACAGCCAACATTTGAAGTGCAGGCCTGCAGGATGTGTTTGAACATACCATAGCGAGATCGCTGCTCTTTGTAATGGACACCACTCTGCGGTCTGATCACAGCTCAGGGTCAAGCCAAAGCAAGCATACTATTCTTCCCATTACCAGACACAGTGAGAGATCTGGATACTGCTTCAAGGATGAATTAATACAATGCAGATCTGACCAGGATTGCTCCTGTCCAATACAGCGGATCAGGGCCTTAATCCTGGCCCGACCACACACTTGCGTAATGGAAGAGTCGGATCTGTTGGGATACCGTCATATAATTCATAACCCAATGTCAGTCTGACAAATCAAAGACACTGAAATGCTAATAGAACAATTACATCATACAGGGCTGTCTTTGTTTTCTGATGGATATGTTTGATCAAGAGGCTAAAATTAGTTTTACAACACTTAGCAAAAGGACAAAACCTAAAAAAAATTTGAAGTGACAAGAAGCATAAAGCCTGTGAAACACATTTTCTTTGATGCTCTGGCTGTTAGATACTTTAGAACTTGTGTTCAGAAGTACTATCAAGTTGTGTTATTTTAAATGCAAAACATGCACATGCGAGACCTTGGGCTGAAGAGGACTGTGAAACAGCAATCATCTGGTGTCAAGGCAGGGAGAAATGCTGCAATTGGGTTTGAATCCAGTTTTGGTCTCATTTAAAGGAAAAGTTCACCTAAAAATGGCTTTTGTATGTTTTTGGAGCTTCACAGACATTGTTGAATGCAAAATAGCTGTGTACATATTCTTCAACCATCTCCTTTTGTGTTCCACAGAAGGAAAATGACAGCATGCAGGCTTTGAGCGACATGAGGGTGAGTAAATAATGAGTTTTCATTTTTGCGTGAACTAATCATAAAATAACAACAACCAAAACTAACTCACCAACCAACAAAAAAAAGAAAGAAAAAAAATAATAAGAGGCAGGCAGAAAGAGAAAATTACGTCCTTCATCTGAAATCTTAAATGAAAGGCAGTGTATTGGGCCCAAGGGCCAGACCTCCGGTTTTCACTGTGGTCCTTTTGAAAGCATGCATTAAGCAGAAGACTGAGAATGAGGGAAAAATAGAAAACAGAAATGGCTGCAATTTGTCTATGGGGGTAGGAAATAATTCCCTGCGAAATTTCCTCAATACTGTTCCTTATTTATGAAAGAAAGCTTTAACCCATTTTTTACCTCATCATTTTTATTCAAAATGTCATAACTCGATCTCCCAGTGACTTGTCAGACTCCTCTCTGGTGACATAAAAAGGACTTCTCCAATCATTTAGTCCACTTAAAGTCCTGCCCTATTTTTTTTTTCTTGTTGAATATTCTGTTTGTCTCTAAAATTACCAAGTGAAACAGGATATTACTGTTTCTAACAGGTTATGAATGCATTGTGAAAACTATTTCTTATTGACTTTAATCCTATTTCATGTTGTGTCCTAAAATGTTTATTTATTTACTTTGATTTTACAAAATGTATTTAATGCATTATTTAAATAGTTTTTTTAAATAAAAATATTTATTTATTTTGCTTTTTTTTTTTTTTTTTAAATATGTCTGTTATTTTTCATAATTTTTATTCTTACATTTGCATCCAGAGGTGGCCTTTCGAGCTCATGTATCTGCACTTCACAATCTTAAGGATACAGTCTGTTTTTATTTAATCTGTTATCACAATGCCCTGTGATTTTGCTGAAACGGGGCGAAACTAGCGTGTTTGTGTATGCGTGCCATGAAAGGCGGGAAAAGCAGACATGCTGTGGCCTCTTTGATGCACTTTGAATCAGGCACTCGGAGTAGACGCGAGGCAAAAAAACTAGGAGAGTTTGCATCTGCAGCAACCACTAATGAACCGAGCACGGCGCTCTTTCACTCTCCAGTGACTCAAAGTCATTAATGTGTGCAAACTATCGAGCTGTCTGTCATGGCCAATGAAACTGGAAAAGATAGCTTCAAAAGAGCATGAAAAAAAACCCTGTCCTGAACTTCCTGAGTGATGCAGCCCTTCCCAGAGGGAAACAAAACACTCTCCGCCACATCTGAATCTCTGTTACAATTCTTCCCTTTCCAGAAAGAGGTGAAAAAAGCAGAAGAGGAGGGGATGTTGCATTGTGTGACCAATATGCTCTCCATATGTCTGACTGCAGCCGCTGTCTTTCAACCCAGCTCATGTTTTTATTTTTAATGGAATTTGGATTTTCTTCCACATATCTATTTATCTAGCTTTTATTCTCCATGGATTTATACGTGTGTATTCAATGAGCGTGTACATGCTGCCAGGCCATCCATTCACAGCTCAGGTTATTGATAGGTTGCTGTGTGAGACGAGACTGAATAATGACTTGAAGCACAACTCGAAGCCTCCTTGGCAGATGTCTAATGCCAGCCACATCATCACCACTGTATAGACTATCATCCGTACAATGGTTAAAATTGCTATCAGACGCTTTTTTTCAGCATCGAGACGGCAGATGAAACCAAAGTTGGTACATCATTTCATACCAGCTGGACTGGTACAGTGATATATGCTTAGCATCTGACAATCTGCTTTATGACTTAAGCATCCATGTTTGAGTGAGAATTTTAGCATGATGATGTCCATCTGCCTCTATAAAGGCCCGGTCGTTAGATCATAATAGTGACTGTGCGCTCCAGATTTTCCAACTGATTGGAGAAACTTTATGAGCGTGCGTGTGTGAGAAAACCAGGGTGGTCTGGCTCTGAGTAGCTTGTGCGACTGTCACGGTGGAACAATTCTCGACACACTCCGACCGCTGTGAGATGCTAGATAACAAAGACACCATTGATGCTGACCTTTTGCTCTTTGGTTAAAAAAAAAAACCTGACCTCTGACTTAAGCAAACACACAGAGATACACACCATCCTGCACTTTCAAACACACATGTAGACCCTCCCGTGTTGCAGTTCTGAGGAATGCATCTCAGGTGCAGGGCCTGCCCTGGTTCTAATTAGGTGAGTATAAATTAGCGTGACTTTCCCCTCTTCTATCCAAACATTCTCTTTCTCCCAACCTATGCTATCTAAAACCCCCTTTTCTCCTTCCACACCTCTTTTTCAAGCCCCCTCCTCATTCACTCATTCCCTGACCACCCTCCCATTCCTCACCACATAAATATCCTCTCTTTACAACTAATGTCTACACTCCCACACTATGTGTCTGAGGTCCAGCAGGAGATATCTCGATTGCTCTTTCACTGGGATCTATGAATATGTACATATATATATATATATATATATATATATATATATATATATATATATATATATATATTTGTAATAAATATAACAAATAAGAATAAATTATATTAAACTTATATTAAAGTTTAATTGTAAATAATTGTTTCCTCTTATTCATTCCCGTGCATCCTTAAGTTCTGAGGACCTTTTCTGTTGCTTGAAATGGAACATTAAATGAGTCCGTTTGTGAAATCTATAGTCGTGGTTGAGGTCATGCAATGAAACCACAGTGTATTCTTTTGTTTCTTACAACAGCATTGTTATTTGTAAATCTGGTCTTTTCCAGATGTTTTATATTGGGCAGCATCGTTGCATAATGAGGTGGAATAACTGAAAGGAGTAGTTTTTAAGCAAGTTCCAAAAGGTAAAATTAATTTTAAATGCTGCCTGAGAAGTAACCCCAGCACTTATTTTAAAACCATTTAAAATGTCCATTAATGACGTGGAAGGTTTTTTTTTCTACCTTTATTTGCCCAAGAGACCACCTGCGATCTGCTGCTATGTGGACTAGACTATTATTTTATTTGCGAATGATTTTGCGGGCACTTATCCATTTTGTGTTTTTTTCTTCTTCTTTTTTTCCCCTGTTGTATCGGCTTTATACGTGCATAAAAAAATCTATCTATCTATCTATCTATCTATCTATCTATCTATCTATCTATCTATCTATCTATCTATCTATCTATCTATCTATCTATCTATCTATCTATCTATCTATCTATCTATCTATCCATCCATCTATCTATCTATCTAATACAGCCTAAAGGTTAAATAAAAAACAGTGAAATTGCATTTTTTTTTTAAATATTCGCTAGTGATAATTGTAGTAGCTGTGGTATTTTTGTAAAATTAAAAAATTTCCAGGGTATTTTCTTTTGCCATCTCGAAACCTAAATACATAATTATATAAACGTTATAGGCCTACTTAGGCTAATTCTCTTTGTGAACCATTGCAATTTTCAGGAAGTAGGTTTTATCAAATTTAACTAAATATTTTTAGTTAGGACAGAAACACACGTCGTCATACGTTTACCTTCCATTTGCGCGCGCTCGACACCTGTCGTACCCGTGTTTACGCTTGTGTGCGCGCACGTTCTTTACCAGCGTAAACCGCAGCTTGGACAGGGACAATGAGGATATGTACGGAGCATGTCCTTCTGGAGCTTCACAGGTTCACAGGAGTCGAATACTCCGAAGGTCGCACAAGTCTTCATATTTTCTTTCCACAGCCACTGTTTCATTTTAACTGCGCCCCGCGTGCCCACAGCGCGAGCCTTTCACGCGCCGCAACTCATCCAGAGGCGCGCAATGAAAACACGAGCCTGGCCGCTTTATAGCCCTCCGGAGACCGATGAGCTCGACCTGACCCTCTTAAATACGAGAGAAGTGTGGTTCAGGTCTGGGTTTTACCTCCCCGAGGGGGGTTGACATGGAGGAAAGAGGTGAGCCATGAAGGAATTGGGGTTTGTAAACGCCAGACACGTGTGAGGATAGATTAAAACTGCCTCTGAGAAATAAATTCAGTAATGCTGAATTTCTAAAAAAGAAAAAAAAGGTGTAAATCTCTTCCAGCTTGGAATTTGTCTTTTTTTGTATTGCAAACGATAGATAGATAGATAGATAGATAGATAGATAGATAGATAGATAGATAGATAGATAGATAGATAGATAGATAGATAGATAGACAGACTCCAAAATGCTATTGTTACTTAAATATACTGTGGTATAACTGGTATTAGTTAGGAAATTTCATTTTTTTTTTTACAGTGTTTGTTTCACAGTAATAACAATAATTGTAGCTGTGTTAAATTCGTTTCCAGTATTTTTTTCTTTGCCAGGACTAACCCTAAAATACATAATTTTAAGAGATTAGACAATATTTAGTCCCTTTGTGAACCAATGTGATTTTCAGCTGTTCTGAGTGGTTGCTAGGGTGTTGCTATGCAGTTGAAAGGTAAATCGGTGGTTGCTTACTGGCTGAAACCAAAACAATCCATAATTACACACAGAATGTATGTTTCAAGAGTTTCCTTTTTATATAAATAACAATGAGTGAAACTGTACAAGTCAGATTGTAAAAAAAGTTATATATTTTTCTACAAGCCAGTTTGTGCGGTATCATATATTTTCACCATCTCATGTGAATTTTCACAAGGTGTTATCATTTGTTGGTTTGCTTAAACCCCAAACAGGATATGAGCAATGATAATACTTACAGGTGGAACTTTCTTGGAGCAGGTGTGTGTTTTCTAGGAATCTGAAAATGTTTAAAGCACTAAGCCACTGACCAGTTAGGATATCTCTAACAACTCACTACAGAAGATACAGCAAAGTGTCTAGTTTGTAACGGCATCCCGTATATGTGATCCAAGGAACACTTAATGCATATTTTACCTTGCCCTGGTCTTCACTCCTCCACTCAACCTCTCCAGTAAACCTAATAGTCAGATTAGGAGGTCAAACTTTCACCTTCGTTACATGGAGGCCTGTCAAGTATACGGCTCCCAGCTCTCTCGCTGTCTTTCATGCAGACTCGTGGAATGCTGTTTTCCATCCGTCTCAATCCAGGAGGAACAACTCCGGCTTGATTTAGCGTGTGATATATGTATCCCACGCAACACCTGCAGCGTCCTCCAGGGCTTCCATCCATCAAAAGAGCTTTATTGTGTGCCTAGAACTGCCCCCCAGTGTAGAACAAAACTGGTTTATGTGTAAAGAAGATATATAAGGTATCGGCTCTTCCAACTTTCTGCTTTTGCCCACGAGTTTCTGAACTGATATAACTTTCCCATGGAGTTTCCCACTAGAAACAGATGTTTGGAGGGTGTGAGAGCAACAAACAGTTGCTATTATTTTGGCAGTGCAGTGACTTAAGCGATATTTCAGAGAATGTGGCATGATTAACATGATGTCAAAGTATCAGTCGAGTTTTGATTCATTTAACTTATCCTCAACTCTTGGATATGCTCTTCACAGCTGTAAGACCTCCAGTGAGTGTAGGCACAGGGAGTGTCGTATTCTGTGATGGTGTTCCCATTGCGAATGGCAACTGTGTTGTGTCATTCAACAAAATGAGTTATTAAGACTCAAACACTTTGCTACTTTTGGCTCGGCAGGCAGTGTGTCCTACATCATTAGTTACTGGCACACAACAACTGGTCTAAAGGTCTCACAGTCTACAGCAGACACCCTCCAAGTTTAGTGCTTCTAATTTCAACATGGTGGCTGAACATACCCCCCCTCCCCACCCCACCCCACCCAATTCACATCCAATTTTCTGTTCCAGATCTCTGACAGGCACAGGTTTTATTTATTCACATTTTGCTCAGGGTGCAGGTTTTACAGTTCTTTTGGGTAATGCAGAGTTAATGTACAACTTTCTGTTTTTTTCTCTTCCTGCTCTTTAAACCTTCCCTAAGTGTTTAAACACCCAGGGTAATGACGTAGTGTTGTGAAAGCGAAAAACCATGCTGGAGTCAGACGCTAAAATGCTTCAGCAGTCCCTGAAGAGTGAAAGTGAATATAGGGGAGAGAGTCGGAAACAATGTATTTAAAGGGGAACAGACCAGAAAGAACAATAAAGAAATAGTTAGGGCCTCTGGAAACTAGAGCTGGGCATCAATTCTGATTCAGATTCAAATTAGATTTCATTTACAATGTGCATTTTGCTCATGAAAGAAATTCACTTTCAGCTGCTGTAAATCCGGAGTCCTCTAACTTGGTACATAATGGACATATTTATTTAAAACGGCTCAAAATGAACAACAGGACCCAAACAATGCAATGCAATTGATATTTATGTAACAGATATAATAATCAACACCAAAATCTAAAGTTTAAAAGCTTTAAATTGCATTCATGGTATAAAACTGTTCTTATAAAATACAAATAATAACAAATTAAATTTGTACAAAAAATATTCAACTCATAAACATTTAAGTTCTAAATTAATGAATATATATATATATATATATATATATATATATATATATAATATATATATATATATATATATATATATATATATATATATATATATATACAGTACAGGTCAAAAGTTTGGAAACATTACTATTTTTAATGTTTTTGAAAGAAGTTTCTTCTGCTCATCAGGCCTGCATTTATTTGATCAAAAATACAAAAAAAAAACAGTAATATTGTGATATATTATTACAATTTAAAATAATTGTTTTTAAATTTATTATACTTTAAATTATCATTTATTTCTGTGATGCAAAGCTGAATTTTTAGGATCATTATCACATGATCCTTTAGAAATCATTCTAATATGATGATTCATTATCAAAGTTGGAAACAGTTCTGCTGCTTAATATTTTTTCAGAACGTGATACTTTTTAGGATACTTTGATGAATAAAAAGTAAAAAAAAAAAAAAAAGAAGCTATGTTTTTAAAATATAAATATTTTGTAATAACAATATACACTACTGGTCAGTAATTTGGAGTCAGTAATTTTTTTTTTTTTTTTTTTTAATAAAATCAATATTTTTATTCAGCAAGGATGTGTTAAATTGATTAAAAAGTGATAGTAAAGAAAATATATTATTAGAATATATATTATTAGATTTTTTATTTTTTTATTTTGAATAAATGCAGTTCTTTTTAACCTTTTATTCATCAAATGTATTAGACAGCACAGAACTGTTTCCCAACACTCATAATAAATCAGAATATTAGAATGATTTCTAAATGATCATGTGATAGACTGGATGTTACATGTGATACTGAAGGCTGGAGTAATGATGCTGAAATTTCAGCTTTTTGCATCACAGGAATAAATTATTTTTTTAAAGTATATTCAAATAGAAAACTATTATTTTAAGTTGTAATAATATTTCACAATATTACTGTTTTTTTTCTGTATTTTTGATCAAATAAATGCAGGCTTGATGAGCAGAAGAGACTTCTTTCAAAAACATTAAAAATAGTAATGTTTCCAAACTTTTGACCTGTACTGTATATATTGTGACACGTGTCCGGAGCGCTAATCAGCGTCGCCCTGGAAACGGAGCAGGCACACCTGCACCTGCTCATTACGGGCTGAGCGGTCACACCTGCGCCCCATCAAGCTTCGGCTTTATAAGCCGCACCGGCGAACACCGAGGGGAGAGATGTCTCCAAAGACTTGGCTAACTTACCTCTGTTATTTCCCCAGACAGCAGTGTGTGACCGCCAGCCCTCACTTCGCATGGACTTCACGGACCCACACAGCACTGCGCACGGAGAGGAGGACAAAGAGAGAGAGAGAAGGCCGAGCACCGGAAAACCCCTCACGTTGGCTATTTCCCCACGTTCTGGTCAAATAAAATCCACCCGTCTGGGAACTCACCTCTATCCTCGTGTCGTGTGCTTCTTCAATGCGGGCATAGCAGTGAAGAAGCTACCGACCAGGATACCCCCACATTCCTTATCACCCCACTTGGATTTCGACGGACGTTTTTTTGGGGGTTTTTTTTGGGCTCACGTTTCCCTCCTGTTTCCACAGGTGGCACTCCTCCCCCGAAGAAGGAAGACCTGCTCAAGCACCTCACCGAAGTGAGCATCCCCCAGCAGCAGATCATGGAGCACATGGCCTCCCGACAAGGGGAAACGGAACGCGAGCTCGCCGCACTCCGCATGACCGCTGCCCTGCGAACTCCGCTACCTGACCCCCGCGCCCAGGCTGCACAGCTCATCCCCAAGATGACGGCGCATGATGACGTTGAGACATTCCTCCAAATGTTCGAGATGATCGCCGCCTGGGAGGCGTGGCCCAGGGAGAAGCCCAACGGGCGTACTTCATGCTTAACCCCGAGTGGAGCGGTTCATATGAAGAGCTGAAGAAGGAGATCTTAGGGCGGGTCGGGTTATCGCCCATTAGCGCCGCCCAACTCTTCCACGACTGGTCCTACAACCCATGGCGGCCGGCCGGGCTCAAGTCACCGACCTCTCATGCCTCGCCCAACACTGGCTACTGGCCGGGGGTCCCACCGCACACCAGGTAGCGGAGTGCGTGGTGGTCGACCGCCTGTTACGGGCCCTTCCCTGCCCTCTCCGTCAGGCAGCAGGCATGCGGAACCCCACCAACGTCAACGAGCTTGTGGAGGCCATCGAGCTGGCGGAGGCCACCCAACACCGGGAGGTTGGGGAGCAAGCGCCGCCCTTTCCCCGAAGGGTGGTCCAGGAGCGACGCACGCCGGAGGGCACCCAGCGACCAGGAAGCAGGCCGGCGGTTCCCGTCCCACAGGATGAGCCCATGCCCACCGAAGCTCCCCACTCCCCTGGACGGGCTTGGCTGGCAGGCTGTGCCATACACGCGGAAACCCCGAAGCAGGCCCCCCGGGCGAAAGTGAAGATAAACGGCCGACCATTCCTCGCCCTCCTGGACTCTGGCAGCGCGATCACCCTCGTCAGGCCGACTGTCCTTCCACCACGGCCGGAACCCAAAGCCAGGCTGCCCCTCACGTGCGTCCATGGTGATACCAGGGAAGTGCCGGTGCGGCGAGTCACCATCACCGTGCCACCCGGCGCCTGGCCAGTAGAAGTCGGGATCGTCAGGGATTTGCCTGTTCTGGTCCTCCTCGGGAGGGATTGGCCGGGATTTGACCGCCTCCTCGCCTCTGCTAGCCAACCTGCCAGCCACAACAGGAACCACCCCCAGCGTCAGGCCGCGAAGAAGCCCCGACGGCGCCCCGTGCTGCTGGCCTCGGACAGCCCCAGGGAGGGTTAGTCAGCCCATCATAACCCTAACCTCTACTTTGACCTCTTCCAGCAGGTGACTGGGGCTGGGGCCTTCACCAGGGAGCAGCACGAGGATGACCACCTGAAACACTGCTGGGCCCAGGTGAGGGTCGCCGATGGGAAGGAGCTCCAACCGGCACCTCATCCCACACCTCACTTCGTGGTGAGAAACGGCCTGCTTTACTGTGTCGCGCAGTGAAGAGGGGAGGAAAAAACCCTACTGGTGGTCCTGTGGTCGAAGACAGAAGCAGTAATAGAGTTGGCCCATGCACATCCCATGGCAGGCCATCTGGGGGCCCAGAACACCGTCCAACACATACGCGACCGTTTCCACTGGCCGGGCCTGGAGGCCGAAATTAAACGCTTCTGTCAAGCCTGTCCCACCTGCCAGCGGACATCGCCACGCACCCCTCCCCCCAGCCCGCTGATTCCGCTGCCCATCATCGAGGTGCCCTTCGAGCGGATCGGGATGGAGCTAGAAGGGCCGCTGCTGAAGTCCGCCCGGGGACATGAACACATCTTGGTCATCCTGGACTACGCCACCCGCTACCCGGAGGCCATTCCCCTCCGTAAGGCCACCGCAAAAGCCATCGCCCATGAACTGTTCCTGTTGAGTAGTCGGGTCGGCATACCATCCCAGATACCGACTGACCAGGGCACCCCCTTTATGTCCCGGGTGATGGCTGACCTCTGTAAGCTCCTGCAGATTAAACAGCTCCGCACCACCGTGTATCACCCACAGAGCGATGGCCTGGTCGAGCGATTTAACCAGACGCTCAAACAGATGTGGGTGCCGAGGACAAGCGAGACTGGGATAAGATGCTGCCCTATGTCCTATTCGGAATCCGAGAGGTACCCCAGGCTTCCACCGGCTTTACCCCATTTGAGCTCCTCTTCGGCCGGCAGCCCCGCGGCCTGCTTGACGTCGCCAGAGAAGCTTGGGAACAACAGCCTGCCGTCCACCGGTTCATGGTGGAACATGTCCGTGAAATGCGGGAGTGGATCGACAGGGTCATGCCCATTGTCCGGGAACACCTGGCCAAGGCCCAACAAGCCCAGCAACGGCACTATAATAGGGCGGCCCAGCCACGGGAGTTCCAGCCAGGAGATCACGTCATGGTCCTAGTCCCCACAGCCGCCTGCAAATTCTTGGCAAGCTGGCAAGGTCCCTACACCGTCACCGAAAGGATCGGCCCTGTCACCTACCGAGTCCGGCAGCCCGGAAGACGGAGGGAAGATCAATTATAGCATGTGAATCTCCTGAAGCGCTGGGTCGGGACCGGGCCCCAGCTCTCTGCCCTCGCTCAACTACCTCCCGTGGCTGTCGACATGGACCCCCACCTCTCGGCCGCCCAAAAGTCGGAGCTGCAACACCTGGTCAGTCAGCCCGTGGTCCAGCCCCATAGTCATGGTTCCGAAGCCTGACGGCACCTTCCGTTTCTGTAATGACTTCCGCCGCTTGAACGAAGTCTCAGAGTTTGACAGTTACCCGATGCCGCGGGTTGATGAGCTGTTGGACCGCCTGGGAAGGGCCCGGTTCATCTCAACCCTCGACCTCACCAAGGGCTACTGGCAGGTCCCCTTAACCGAGCAGGCCAAGCTGAAGACGGCGTTCTCGACCCCTAGTGGCCACTGGCAGTACCGGGTCCTTACCTTTGGCCTGCACGGGGCTCCCGCCACCTTCCAACGTCTAATGGACGTTCTCCTGCGGCCCCACCAAGCCTACGCGGCCACCTACCTAGACGATGTTGTCATCCACTCAGAGACTTGGGAGGATCACCTGGAGCGGCTACGGAAGGTGCTGTCGGAACTCCGCCGGGCTGGGCTGACCGCCAATCCCCGTAAGTGTCACCTGGCCCTCACCGAAGCCAAGTACCTTGGCTACCGGGTAGGCCGCGGCCTCATTCGACCTCAGGAGAAGAAGGTGGGCGGCGATCCTCATCGCGCCGCGGCCCACCACCAAGACACAGGTATGGGCCTTTTTGGGGTTGGCGGGATACTACCGCTGTTTTATCCCTAACTTCTCCTTCTTAGCCTCTCCCCTGACAGACCTGACCAGGAAGGGGCAACCGGAGAAGGTCCCGTGGAACCCGGAGACGGAGAGCGCGTTCCAGCGGGTGAAGGCTGCCCTCACGTCAGAGCCCGTCCTCAGAGCCCCCTACTTCAATCGCCCCTTCCTGGTGCAAACGGATGCATCCGATACCGGGTTGGGAGCCGTCCTCTCCCAGGTCATCGACAGCAAGGAACACCCAGTGATCTATATCAGCCGGAAGCTGACCTCAGCGGAACGACGGTACGCGGCCGTCGAGGAGGAGGCACTGGCCGTCAAGTGGGCAGTCCTGGAGCTCCGCTACTACCTCCTCGGCCGCCGGTTCACCCTGATCACGGACCATGCCCCGCTACAGTGGATGGCCCAGGCGAAGGACACCAACACCAGGGTGACTCGGTGGTTCCTCGCGCTCCAGGACTTCCACTTCACCCTACAACACCGGGCGGAGACGGCTAATGTGAACGCCAATGGTCTCTCGAGAATATGGTCAGCTTTCGCAGGTCTGTCAGGCTCCACTCCCCGCCCTCCCCCAATCTCCCCAGGACGACGCTTGGAGGGGGGGGGGGAGTGTGACACGTGTTCCGAGCGCTCATCAGCGTCGCCCTGGAAACGGAGCAGGCACACCTGCACCTGCTCATTTACGGGCTGAGCGGTCACACCTGCGCCCCATCAAGCTTCGGCTTTATAAGCCGCACCGGCGAACACCGAGGGGAGAGATGTCTCCAAAGACTTGGCTAACTTACCTCTGTTATTTCCCCAGACAGCAGTGTGTGACCGCCAGCCCTCACTTCGCACGGACTTCACGGACCCACACAGCACTGCGCATGGAGAGGAGGACAGAGAGAGAGAGATAAATGAGAGCCTCGTGTCGTGTGCCCGAGCACCAGAAAACCCCTCACGTTGGCTATTTCCCCACGTTCTGGTCAAATAAAATCCACCCGTCGGGTAACTCAGCTCTATCCTCGTGTCGTGTGCTACTTCACCCCGTCACAATATATATACTGTGTGTGTGTGTGTGTATATATATATGTATGTATATTTATATGTATATTTAAATTATGACTTAATTATTACTTGATTTAATTCAATTAATACGTTCAGTGAAGGATTCATCAGACTGATTCACAGCGTAGCTCCTCAGTCTTTTTTGAACGATTAATTTAAAAGACTGGGTCATTTGTACATGAATCGCACTACACTGATTGCACTGTGCAGTAGATTTTTGATTCACTAAAAATGGTGGCATGATTATTGCACAGGTGTGCCTTAGGCTGGCCACAATAAAAGGCCACTCTAAAATGTGCAGATTTATCACACAGCACAATGCCACAGATGTCGCAAGTGAGGGAGCGTGCAATTGGCATGCTGACTGCAGGAATGTCCACCAGAGCTGTTGCGCGTGAATCGAATCGAATCGAATCGAATCATTTATCTTCCATAAGCCGTCTCCAAAGGCGTTTCAGAGAATTTGGCAGTACATCCAACCGGCCTCACAACCGCAGACCACGTGTAACCACACCAGCCCAAGACCTCCACATCCAGCATCTTCACCTCCAAGATCGTCTGAGACCAGCCACCCGGACAGCTGCTGCAACAATCGGTTTACATCACTAAAGAATTTCTACACAAACAGTCAGAAACCGTCTCAGGGAAGCCCATCTGCATGCTCGTCATCCTCATCGGGGTTTCGACCTGACTGTAGTTCGTTGTCTTAACCGACTTGAGTGGGCAAATGCTCACATTCAATGGCGTCTGTCACTTTGGAGGGGAGTTCTCTTCACGGATGAATCCCGGTTTTCACTGTACAGGGCAGATGGCAGACAACGTGTATGGCGTCGTGTGGGTGAGCAGTTTGCTGATGTCAATGTTGTGGATTGAGTGGCCCGTGGTGGCGGTGGGGTTATGGTATGGGCAAGAGTATGTTATGGACAACGAACACAGGTGCATTTTATTGATGGCATTTGGAATGCACAGAGATACCATGACGAGATCCTGAGGCCCATTGTTGTGCCATTCATCCACGACCATCACCTCATGTTGCAGCCATAGACTGTATAAAAACATGGACGTAGTGTCCGTGACATCACCCATAGACTCCTGAAGAGTGGTTTTGAAGCTCAAAGTCTGCAGAGCGGGCCGTCGCCATCTTGGCAGCGTGTCACCGCGCGACTCTCCCGGATAATCGAAAATGGGCAAAAAGGCGGGAGCTGTTTGCTGAAGCCACGCCCACCTAGTGCGACGGCAGTGTCAGCAGCGGCAATCCACCTGTCACTCAAGTGGCCACGCCCTTAATTATGCAGAACTTTAAGGCTTAATATAATTTAAACGGATTAGTTATAAAAAAAATTCACCCCCCTCACAGTTGTCATGAAGGGCAAAATTAGCTATAGAGACAAAAATCATTTTTTGAACCAGGCTGTAAACTTGTTTTTTTCTGCTGTAAAGTTGGGCATTTTAACATGGGGAGTCTATGGGATTGACTCCCTTTTGCAGCCAGCCTCAAGCGGCCAGTCGATGAATTGCAGTTTTAGTCACTTCCTTGTTGGCTTCACGAGAGAGAGCGGGAGGTTGCCGCTCGGTTGCAGCATGATAATGCACGGCCCCATGTTGCAAGGATCTGTACACAATTCCTGGAAGCTGAAAACATACCAGTTCTTGCATGGCCATCATACTCACCGGAGATTTCACCCACTGAGCATGTTTGGGATGCTCTGGATCAGCGTATACGACAGCGTGTTCCAGTTCCTGCCAATATCCAGCAACTTCACACAGCCATTGAAGAGGAGAGGACCAACATTCCACAGGCCACAAACAACAACCTGATCAACTCTATGCGAAGGAGATGTTGCACTGCGTGAGGCAAATGGTGGTCACACCAGATACTGACCCCTGTCCCGCCAGTACAGTAAAACTGCACATTTTAGAATGGCCTTTTATTGTGGCCAGCCTAAGGCACACCTGTGCAATAATCATGTTGTCTAATCAGCATCCTGATATGCCACACCTGTGAGGTGGATTGATTATCTCGGCGAAGGAGAAGTGCTCACTAACACAGAGAGACAGATTTGTGAACAATATTTGAGAGAAATAGGCCTTTTGTGTACATAGAAAAAGTCTTAGATCTTTGAGTCCAGCTCATGAAAAATGGGGGCAAAAACAAAAGTGTTGCATTTATAACTTTGTTCAGTGTAGTTATCGTTCTTGGTGTGAACATGTCTTAAAGGGATAGTTGACCCAAAAATGAAAATTATGTCATTATTTGCTCACCCTCAAGTTGTTCCAGTGAGTTTATTTCTTCTGCTGAACACAAAAGAAAATATTGTGAAGAATGTTGGTAACCAAACAGTTTCTGGTAGCCATTAACTTTCATAGTATTGTTTATTTATTTATTTTTTTGCCGTTCATTTTTGGGTGAACTATCCCTTTAAGTTCACATTAAAATAAAGAACTGTAGAATGGGTTGAGGCTCATTTTCTTAACTCTAAATAGTAAGATAAATTCATGTTTCCCGCATTTTTCCCACCGTCTTTAACAGGACCCAGGACTCAAAATCTAATTAATTTGGAGCTACCACACACTTCATGTTCGAGAGTTTACATTCATTCATTTACACTTAATATTGTAAGCCCCATATGTTCTTGATCCCCTGGGCTCTCAGAAACTTCATGGACATCAAATGCATGGGCTGCGAACAGTGCTAAAGAGGCATACAAAACAGGAGATAACTATGTTAGACAAGTGTTACTTCCTTCATCAGAGATCAATACAGTTTTGTTGCACCCTCTGTTTAGTTCCAGTGCTTCCTTTGCTTCATTCTGTTTTTTCTTTGATATATAAAAGTGAATGGCTCTCTTGCTGCCAAAATGTGTCTTGCACGGCTGTAAAAAACAGCTTCCCCACAGCAGCCTTTTCAAATTTGGGGCTTGTGACATTCTGCCAAAAGCCACAAATTACCCCCCTCTAGCAACAGCGAATTAGGAACAATTTTCTGTTTGCTATAAAAAATGGGAAAAAGAAAGGCATGGGTAAAATATAGCTTACACCAGAGACCACCAAGGCAGGCAGCACAGAAATGAAGTGCATGCTCGCCCTGCTGACGGTTTGGGTGGCAGGGTGGCATTTGGTATTTCACGCACTTGCTGATACTCTTAGTAATCAATTCGTTAAAACATGGTGTAATGTTTCAACTCAGTGAGGTCACACTTAGAGAGAGAAAGACCGGCATATTAATATCACGACTTGATGGGGAACAGGCATTTTTTAAAATTAGGGATTTGAGACTGATTGTACAGGAGAAAAGATGTTTTACACCAAATCCTCTCTAGTTTTCTTTGAGTGTGGTCTATTGGATTAAGTTTAGAAGGGAATAAGCATACTTTTTTCATCTGATACAAAGTGTGAGGTTTGGCCTAGTGTCCACTATGCATGCCAGCTCATGAATTTTCCCTTCCAGAACTCATTCCAATGCCTTTTAAAAGTCCAGGTCCAAGTTCTTCTACACTGCTGTAGACGATAACATAAAAGAGCGGAAAACCAAATCAAAGCGTAAGGTTGAGGTTAAGGAATTGGTAAGGTTAAGAGCCAATCTCCTGCTGCAGCTCGCTGCTGGTGGTCCACAAACCTCATTCAGTTCCCATAGCAACACCCAGCGATTGAGGGTGAAGGAGATCTCGAATAAACCACCTGACCATAGGCAGCCCGACCATCACCACGTCAGCATAAAAACACACCAACGGTAACCAGAGACTGAAACGCACATTAACCCGGTTCTGTAGCCTCTGACCCACGTGTTAATTATACTTCCTGTTCCCTTCCTGATTACATGACAGCAGATTTTACCTCCAGTTTAGCAACTAGAAGCAGCATGAATGAAATTATGAAATGTTTAATTCAGTTTTTAGTTGAAAAACATTTTTCATTCAAGAAACAAAACATTGTTTTATTGCACAAGAGACTTTGTTGAGTTAAAATATATTTTTCCGCAATGTAATTGGCTTCCTTTACTATTGCAGTATATAGTATATATAGTTTGTTCAAATTTTGGACACATCTACTCATTCTATATTCCTATACCCAGAAAAACAACTTTTATCCAATAAAATAAAAGTATGGGAATTATAGCATAGCATAGGGAAATATAGCATATACTGAATGTTGCATTTTTAGTTATGTATATGTATGTTTGTTTTTGTTGTTTTGTTTTTTTGAATGATTTGAATAGTATCGTGCTACATGTGTATCACAAACTCTTATTTAGCATTTTAGTGGTGTCTTGCATGGTAGTTTTGCATGTTTTATTCAAGGAAACTTCACTACACTCTTAAAAATAAAGGTAACTTACTGACATCTATAGTTCCATGAAGAATCTTTAACATCCATGGAACTTTTCCATTCCGCAAAATGTTCTTTATACTCTTAAATATAAAGGTTCCTAAAGGGGGTTTTCACAGCGATGCCACATAAGAACCATTCAGTGAACAGTTCTTGGAACTATTTTTCTTAGTTTGAAGAACATTTGAAAAGCTAAACTATTTTTTTTCCACTAAAGAACCTTTTGTGGAACGTAAAGGTTCTTCACAGAACTATAAACGGCAATAAAACTTTACTTTTAAGAGTGTTTAGCGGGGGAAAAAAAGCTTCTTTAGAATTTTAAAATATTCTTTAAACTAAGAAAAAAATGGTTATTTTAAGAGCTGCTCACTGAGAGGTTCTTTGGGAAACCCAAAATGGTTCATTATGGAATTGCTGCGAAAACCCTCGTGTGGAATTTTTATTTTTACTATTTAGAAAGTGACAACACATTAACATATTTGTTTAAAACAAAACAGTGTCACTGTATTTACTTCTGGTCCATAATATTGGCAATGGACGATGAAGTCAAGCACAATGCCTTGTGCCTTGTGCACACTATACATAATATATACTGCAGAAAGAAGTATACTATTTTATTGTGGTGTTTATAAACACCAGGTTTCTTTACCCAGTATGCACTAAGCGTGAGCATCAGGGCTCCATGTGCATGGAAGCAGCAGGGTGCTTCAGAGGTTAGCAGACAACCATACACCACTTCTTAACATGGACATATTAAGCAGTCCTAATTAAATTTTTAATTTTCTTTCCCTACGGGCCATTTGCAATTCCTTTTTTCTCTCTCCATCTCTGCCATTGCCATTCATTCATATGCTCTGCCCATTGGTGTAGGATCATGGCTGGGGTGTTAGCTCATTCCCCTTCTGGGTGGCTTTCCTGCAGTATTTCACTGTCATCTACTGGCAAATTGATTTTGGCAAAGAAACCAGCTGGGGTGGGAATGGGGAGGGGGCATACTCATGCACACATTTCCCACATACATATTGAAAAACACTGGCATACGTGTGCACGCAAAATGTATGTGCACTACTTGGTCATCCCTCAAATAAATAACTGGGCAAAATAGTGAGCAGAGGCCCCTTGGTTCTAAAAAAAGGACTCAAGCCCATTGACGAAAGATGAAGGGTGGAGGTGTGGGGTGATTTATAACTCTATTCAGTGCAAATGGAGAGGCAGAGCAGCACACGTTTTGCCAGGAAAAGCGTGTGTGTGTGTGTGTGTGTGTGTGTGTGTGTGTGTGTGTGTGTGTGTGTGTGTGTGTGTGTGAGCGGAAATTATCATTTATGTGACTTCAATGGCTACATCAAGTGCTGACATCAAACAACATCTCCTCTTTCATTAAGGAGGTGCATCACTCTGTCATAGTCGTATTAGTAGATCTTTATTGTGCCTTTAAAGGGCAATTATGTTGCAGTGTCAGATTAAAAAAGACTGTTTACACTTGGTATTAACAACCGTCTCTAGTGATCCGATAACAAGTGAACAGCTGAGACAGATTGCTGTTTACATGCATCTCAGGTTCGTTATGGCCAGGGTCTCGGTTGTGTCACTTACTATGTCAGTGTGTTGCCTCGAGCTGTTAAAGTGCCAAAAGGTAACACTTTATTACAAATTATGTTTTGGTCAGAATGATTGTTGTTTAAGTTGAACACCTGAATCTGTGCTTCACACAAATTCCAACTTATATGTATCACGGATCAAAAGAGAGTTTGAAGTGTGTCTTGTACTTGAACAAAGAAATTAGAGAAATTTGTGAAAATCTGAGAACTAGATTCAGCTTTCATTGTAAAAACATTTTCAGACTGACTCTTCATCTGATTTTTCAATCAGATCTGTTCTGTTAATTTCTAATAAGAGATTATGACTATCCACGTCTTGTTTGCAGATATATTTTCCCATTTATTTTTTCAGTATAGGGATTTTTTTTCTGCTTCAATAAAGAATGGGTCGTTTTGTTTGTGTGTGTGTGTGTTTCTTTCTTTCTCATTTATGTATGTATGCAGGTGTGCAGCAGTAGACCTTAGTCTGGGTAGCACCATATTAAATTTTTGACAGGAATGAAAACAAGGCTGTGAGGAAAAAAGTACAGTTTAATTTAATTTAATTTAATTATTTATTTTTGTCTTTATAACTTTTTTTAAAAAACACCTGGCTTTTTTATCCCACTGGTCTGCATCTGTGTGAATGACCTTTAAAACTACAGCAAGATTAATAGGGATAGTTCACGCAAAATGACAATTCTGCCATCATTTACTCACCCTAATGTCATTCCAGTCACAATTTCATCTTCAAAACTGAAGATAGAGATATTTCAGTCCCTCCATTGAAAGTCCATGCTTCAAAAAGTATCTAAAACATCATAAAATAATCTTATATAAACTGAATCTAAATGAATTGACTCTATATTGACTTTATATGTGTGTGTTTTGGTAAGTGTTTATTTAATTAAAAACATTCTAATTTGTGTTTCGAAGATTAACAAAAGTTATATGGGTTTGTAAAAACACCACGAGGGTAAGTAAATGATGACAGTTTTGTTTATTATAATTTATTTTATTTTTTATTTTTCGGGGGGTGGGGGGGTGAATTATTCTCTATGTTGCAATTAATTGTCCACATCCACATATTGACACATTTTTGTAGGCTATTGCTGCATATTGTAGCACAATATATTGTTACACCCCTACCAACTGCATTTGTCAGAATTGTGGGACTTCTGTACTTAACATAAACTCTTACTGGTTTTATATTTTGTTTATTTTGACAGATTTTGTTTATTTGTATTTTATTTTGAGATTTGAAAAAAATGTCTCAATCATTAAGTTGGCACAAGGCAAAATATTTGATTATCTTAACTAAAAATTTTAAGACAGAATGGTAACAAATATGCTTAAGATTAATCAACCCATCTATAACTGTATTATTTCTATAATCTATAAATAAAAAATATTTTTCAAGCTGACATGATTTAACTTGTTAAAACAACACAACATTAGTTGACTGGACTAAAAATAATAAAAACAAAAATAAAATTCTTTTTAAAGGTTGACTCCACTCTGAGGGTAAATTATTTCAAGAAATGTTTTGTCAAGGTAACAAAACATTTTAAGACAGCAATAAAAGTGTGTGTGTTTGTGTGTGTGTTTTTTTGTTTTTCTTTGTTATAGTCTATATTAGTCTATCGCAACAGAAATAAATGGTTGGTGGTGAGTGGATGTGCAACTGCAGAGAAAACCCCGTCTCCAGGGACAGAATGGCTACAGTAATCCAAACAACCACAATAAACTGGAACAAAAGAGAATAGTTTTATTTACATAATTCAGAAAAATAATAACAAAAGGGTATCAATTTCAGAAGGGGCAAGGCCAAAAATAACACATGACAAGCTAACTCTTTTACAACTAACTAGCTAAGCTTCAAAGAAAAGAAAAGAAAACACAGCAGGCTAAACTGACTCCCTAAACTAACATAACCAGGAGAAAAGAAGGAATGCAAAACAAAATGGCACTCACCTTCCACCTAAACCCAACCAAACATAAAAAGACATTAAATAATAAAGCTAAATCAATATTGACATAAAGAAACTCAAATGAAAACTCCCTTCTCTCTTTGAAAAGTCTCAGTTATAGATGTAATCAATGAGACAAAGGACAGAAGCTCTATACTTCAACAATCTCAACACAACTGAGAAAAAGACAGCCTACACCAAATCACCAAACTTAAGTATAGAGAGAGAGAGCTGTTACCTTGTGACCGCAGAAACTTGATGTGGGATTATGGGTAGTGTAGTACCTTAAAATATTCGCCCTTTGAATCACTTTATTACATTCACAGCTCAAATGCAACAAAATAGGCTACACCTCAAACACACAGGAATATTATGAGGGAACAGAATTTTCCTTTTCAGGAAGCTGCTTGGAAAGAGTAGGATATCCCACAGAGCAGCTCTGCAGCTGTGCGTCTTTGTTTTGCGTGGCTGGAGGAGAGAGCAGGAGACCTGTGCGAGCTGGTATGGCTTTGAGGAATGGTTTTAACCATCCTGTTTGACTTGGCATGAGGAGACAGGAGAAAGCGCCTCTCAGGTCAGGTACAAGCATACCTTTAAACCGAACCTGCTCGTTCACTCCCTTGTAAAAGCAAACCGTATCGGAGGGTAAAAATATTAATTATAATACGTCATTGCTAATAAAGCGCGAGACTCGGGCGAGCGCTCGCGCAGGCAGCGCTGCTGGTGGGTGTCAAATAAGGCAATTCATCACAATCACAATATTATTAACATGCTTAATGTGACACTGATGAAGCGTGAAGTGGAGTTTTCACAAATGACGTATTCAGTTTCAGACCACAAATGCAGGGCTTATTATGATTTCTGTCTTCGTACATGAAATGGCTTATTTTGTTTTAAGTTATGGGCTTAGACGGCCATTTGACTGGAGAAAATAATATCGCAGATTGTTTTTGAGGATCACAAACTGACAGCTGGGAAAGACGATAGTCTTTAAGCAAGATGTGGGAGCTGGGTCAAAGATACGCTGTGATGGTCACTGCAGAAATAAATATTTGTCTCTAAATCTCTGTTGGGACGCGGCTAAATAGAGGCAGTTATTCAAAGCCAACAACAGGAATCTTTCCATCTACTTCATGAAAGAGTCTGTGGGCGAGCTAAAGACAGCTGGACACATTTACACTAGTGAATTTTCTTGTGCTCACACACTCACAAAGACACACTCCTTTTGTTTCCTTTATTTTGTCAGGTGCAGTGGGGAATTTAGTTATCTGAGGCTGGCCTCAACTTTGCTTCTGGCTCTTCTACGATTGTTTTATTTTCTTTTCTCACACATGAATCCAGTGCAATCCATTTAGGCTTATAATTTTCAAGCTCATTGTCCAGTCATATGAATTAAAGCAATAGGAAGTCTGAAAGACTGGAAAACGTCAAACATCAAAGCGCGGGTCAAATCCAAACAAACACGTTGCAAATCACGGTGAAATTCAAGGAAGTCACGGGTTTTACAGACAAATTAACCATTTCCCTCGATTTCGTATATGAAAACATATATTTTACGTTTTATTTAAATAAATGAAAATGCTGCTTTATATCTGATCGCACTAGAATTTGGAACAAATCTGGCACATAGGCGCTTTATGACAAATATAGGTGTTATAGTGGCACTGGGAAGGTCATCAAACAGAAAGCAAGATTAATAAGGCACATGATTTCATGATCCAGCTGAGATGAATTCCTCCAGTCATCTCAGGTTGGCACTCCGGATCACGAGCTCCTTTGCTTTCATGTCATTCCTTTAGTGATACAGCACGCAGACTCAGTTTATAAACAACGAGGGACACTAAATGTAGCCATGCGCGTGACATTTGACTCTCTCGTGGTGTTTTGCTAGTTTGCTACCGTATTATTTTGGATGTTTTATTTAAAGTGCATTTTAATAATTCCGAGGCATGAATTTGCTGTATGATAAAATATTAGGGATCGACTTATTAACTGCAAAAAAAAAAAAAAAAAAAAAAAAATAACGCTATTAATAAACGCTATTCTGCAACGCAAAATGCATAATTCATCAATAGACTATTTTAAATGGCATTTTCTAAACGTTCTAGTATCAATAATAAAAAATAACAATAGGTGGGTCGGAGTTAAAGTGAATATTACGTTTATGATAAAACATAAAACAATACTCTTCGATATGAATTATGGACTTACTGTGGTAGATGTGTGTCGCGCACACAAATAAATATTAATATATACATACAGCACATTGGATTAAACTCTTATTTTCAGTTCTCATTAAAGACACTCTGCCCTCTGCATTATATTTAATGCTTTTAGTTAGAAAAAAACAGTGCTTGTGTGCTTCTTTCATTTCCATTCCCATAATTCTGAGTTAATTTGAACTTGTCTTTCATTCAGATAAAACGCATCATGTAGCCTGACTGAAGCAATATTCTGAAACTTAGAAATCATACGCACTTATGACACACTTACACACACAGCACACTGCACAGTACACATAAAATAAAATCTGTACACCAAAAGGGTTTCATTATTCTTCTTTCCGAATCTGTGGCCTGCATGTTGTTTCCAGGGAGAAATATAAATTGTTACTGAATCATTTCAAGCTAAATTGGAGCCCCCAAGATCCTAGCAAAGCACTCAGAAGAGGAATCTAAGACTTGCAGTCATAAGCTGTATAGATGCATGATGTGTTGACGATTGAAATTACTGGGTTAAATGATTGTCAAGCTAATAGAAGTGTAACACGCACCTGAGTCAGCTGTCAAGACTCAGCTGAGCGTTTGGAGATGATTATTGACTATTTCCGCTTAACAAGCTTAAATAAATAAACCGGCACGAGACACGTGTTATACTTCTAATTTTTTTTAGCTTATTTATGATGGCGATATAAATGAACAGCCATTTAGATCTATGCAGTAGATCTATGCAGAGTAATGTGTCAAAACTTTAAGTGACAATATAAATGTCCTCCTGTAAATGATTTTCAGGGCCTTTTTACGTCTATCGGGGCATTATTTTAACCATGTAAAACACATACCATTAATGTCTAATTAAATCTAAAAATGATCATAAAATCAGGAGTTATGATAAAAATCAGGAATTATGATAAACATTATAATTCCATTTTTTACATTCATGTTAATGAGAATAATTCACAGTATTAAAAATGTTATGATGAATAATTAAAACGAATGTAGGCCTAAATGTTAGCAATCGATATCTTACTTTTTTTTTTTTTTACCTGATTTAACTGTTTATGCTTGTTGTGAAATGAGTGAGATGCGTCTGGAAAATAAGTGCAAAATGGCACTGTATATACAGCACATTTAAAGAGACTTTTTGCAAGTAAAACACGTTTTACAACATTATCTTATTACCGTTTTCTGGTTGTATTAAAAAAGGAAATATTGTCCATGCCAAATCATAAACAAATCACGACATCTCTTGTCCATTTAAGAATGCCAATTTTATTTCCGTCAAAACGCGATAAGGAAATTCGTCACTTAAATAGTTGATTCGTTCGATATTGAATCATTCCAATAAAATAACATGCATCAGTTAACAATTTCAGCATGTAACAGAAACACTTCACTGGATGAATTCATGACAGGAACTAAACTCAAAAGTTCGTTAAAATGTTCGCAAACATTCGACGCGATGCTCTACACACTGTTATACCTCGGGATAAATGAAATAATTCCTGAGACAAAAAACAAAACAAAAAAACAATAGTTTCGTGTTCAAATATGCGCTGCTAGTCATTGACACTAGCCAGGTGTCTGTGTTTAGTGGACAAATCCACGTGGCTTTGCACATCTTGCAGCTTTTGGTACTCGTACTGAAAATTGACGACCCGAGGGAAGCCCACTGGATTGAACAGTGCTGAGGACGCGTATGGAGAGGTCGGGGCCACTGCGCAGGCGAGACCCGGGGTGACAGACTCGATGGCCACTGTTTGGGACTGTGGGAAAGACTTGGCTGTGACAGAGTTCCTCGAGAAAAGCGTGGACAAAGCCGGTAAAATATTCCCAACAGGTGGTACACCGATGGGTTGATGGAAGCAGAACGGGTAGATATCCAGCCCCGGTAAATGAGCGCAGGTCGCGCTGAGCCCGTACGCGCCGTAGCCGAGGTTCGGAAAGCCACTCGGCTGCAGCGCCTGATCTTTGAACACACCGAATTTGAAATGCTGCCGCTTAAATCGCTTCCTTCTCCTCAGGAAACTTCCGTTCTCAAACATATCCGAGGAATTGGGATCCAGCGTCCAGTAATTCCCTTTCCCGGGATTACCGGGCTCACGTGGCATTTTCACGAAGCAGTCGTTTAGGGAGAGGTTGTGTCGGATGGAGTTCTGCCAGGCTGGAAACTTTTCTCGATAGTACACGAACTGGTGGCTGATGAAGTCGCATATCTCGCTGAGGGTGAGACGCTTCTTTGGGCTCTGGAGGATGGCCATGGTGATCAAAGCGATGTAGGAATAGGGCGGTTTCACCGAAGTGCTTTTGCTCGAACTTGAGGGACATATGGAAGATGGGACGTGGTCCTTATCCCCCTTGTTATGTACCTTTTCGGATACAGAAAGAGTTGAGGTCGAAAGATGTTCGTCTCCAGACTCCTTGCCACCTTCTCCAACCACGTCGACAACGAGGTCATCCATTAAATCAGTGTCCAGGGTCATAATCCACAAGTTGGAGGCGCGAAACGGGTTCTGAACAAGCAGATGGCAACGCGCAAGAGTCTTAAATTCTCCTTCACTTGAAAAGGGCTGTTCCTGTTTCCCCAGAACACCCTGGAAGATGGATTATAAAGAGATGACCGTGCTAACAACGCGAGATTTAATTTGGCTACACAGGATCCCTCGCCATTCGAGCGCAGGAGGTCTGGAGAGCTGCGTATGCAGCGATGTCCATCGTCCACTCCAACGCAACTGGATTCCTGCAGCTGTTCGGGAATCGGATGACGATGATGTCATGACGAACTTCTCAGGAAGAAGCTCCACTCCAATGAAAACAGGGCAACTCTACCGGTTCTGCCCGCAGACAGTCCTCTGAAGGGACCGTGATTGATATCATGTCACTCAAGTCAAAAGGGTATTACATCGCTGAACTTTGGGAATTAAAAACACACCTGCTCCTTTGACTGCTCGACATCAGATATCACGTATTCTGTTTGAATTAACAGAAAATATTAAAAGGTGAAATTAGCATGCACTAATAAAAGCCCTTCTCTAATCTCAGCATCTCAGCATATATCATTACTGTAAATAATCGACCAGCACCAAAAGATTATAGTTTAGCTTATGCTTATTTCTCTATTCACATAGCGTTTACAAATCGACTAAGTTTATTGAAAATTGCTGAATTAGGGCACAAGTTAAGAAATGCAGCAAATTTAGCAAATCAGTTAACAGTATTCACATTGCACAAAGTGGTATTGTCATCATCTTTTTATTAATTAATTTTTTAATTTATCTTTGTCACTTGTATCTGCATTGTTTTATATCTTAAATAAAAAATTATGACGTAATAACAATAATGATTGATAAATAATAAACAGCATTAAGGTCTAAAATATAATTTTATAGCAGTATAAATGTTTTTATTATTGTAGTTATTGGTAAATCCAGATATTAAATATATAACAACAATAATATAAAAAATAAAGTGTATACTGAAAGTAAAAATACTGGAGACCATTAAAGTCCAAAAAAAAAAAAAGGCTAGGTAAAATGGCTGCAAATTCTTGCATTTTTTTTTTCTTTTTTTTTCAGAATTTGAAATAGCCTGAATGTCGTTCAGCTTTGATGCAAAGAGGCTAAAATAAGAAACAGATTTATAATATTTATCATAAGATGCCGTAGTACTGTGTTTGAGGTTCGCACATATGTTTCCTTTATCTTAATATCTTGCATTTCCCATTGCGCCTAAAGTAGTTTTCTTTAATGATATGGTGAAAATCATATAAAATTGTCGGGTCGTTTAGATGAAAGTGAACCATATTCGCTTGCATTTGGCTGCTGAAGGCCGTGGGGTGTTTGTTTTAATGATGCAGCTCTTTGTTGATGATTTCTACATTTCCTGCACATTTAATCTTATTGATACCGGAGCCCACCGAGCGTAGAGATGACGTGGGGTGGCATGATTTCACAAATCTATCACGCATGTCCTCAGATTGGAAACAGGCCTAACGAGAGAAATGAATGAAGGATGGTTTTAGAAGCGAAAAGGGGGATAATAATACAAACCCGACGCAGCAGTTCCACAGATAATGTGCTCTAATGTGGCATGGGTGAAGTATATAGACAACATACTCTACAAATGGAGACGACAATAAGTTACAAATGCTACGACTTGCTATATAAAATGTTCTATATTAGAATATTTATGATTAATGCTACAGAAGTTCTCAGTAGCCTACATTTTTGTCTTGGCTATTTTTTTAAATTCAGGTGCAAGCTGTCAACACGTTATAATTTTACTACCTATATATTATACAATGTGATTTAGTTACAGTAGTTATCTGAGAGAAAGTGACTTTCAAAAAACACCATACTATAAGAAATGATCCCATTAAAATAGGCTATAAGGTTTTTTTTTATTATTTATTTATTTATTTTTATAAGATCCCTTTAAAATATTTGTCTTTCCGTCTTTATCGCCGGTTTCGGATCCAGGGTGTGCATCATATTCATTAATTGCGAATGAAAACGAGGCTGTGACGGATGTCAGTCAATCTCCACAGGGACTTTGTATATAGTTTATTAAATGTAGCGTAATTGGGTGTTGAGGGAGACCTTGCTGTCCATCAGCTGAGGTTAACATCGAAAAAAACATCTTTACAAAAATAAAACCTGCTGACAAAGTCTGATTCGCTGATTCATTTAACGTAGAAACTATATTTCTGATTACAAAACTAACAGATGGCTACCAGTTTACAGTGAATTGATTAGCGGGAATTACGGTCTTTAGCCTTTTGTTCAAAACAACTTACTATCTTGAGGCCAAGTTGCTCATTCTTGTCCTCAAAGAGACTGTTGTTTTGTACAGATGGTATGAATAAAAGAGACAAGCTGAACAGGCTGCAAGTGCCGATGTTTGAGCACACTGGTGGGATGTCTGCAGCCTTAGACTAAATAAACAGCGTCACCTTGTGACAAAAGTTTTCTGCTGTGGAGGATGACTTAAATATAGGCTACTGAATATTCCACACAGGCCTGTATCTAGGGACATAGACAGTTATTCTTCTTTTTCTTCTATTCAGCGTCAATAGACAACTGTGGTTCCCAATATGACAACCTACCTCAAACAGGGAGTAGGCCTATATCAACGATTGTCAAATATACTATTAAAGAAATGCCACATTACAGGTGCAGGCTTGTAGCCACTGTTTGCTTGTTGTCCTTCATGTCATGTCTTATTCTGTTCAACAGCAGACAAACCTGTTCAGCTTTTTCACATATACTGCTTTTGTACGGCTTTGAAAGAAAAAGAAAGGGGTGTGACATCATGTTGGTATATAACAAATAATTTCAAAAAGGCAAGCTATTTTTTTTAATGTATAACTACTATATAAAACTAAACTTTAAGTATAGTATAACGAAAGAACTATGAATATCAATCAATATCCAGCTGAAATAATTCTGATTAACTTTTATGCATTTGTATGTGCATTCAAATCTAAGGATGTGGATTTCTGATATGGCATCCTTCTTTCCATATTCTCGATTTCTGTATCATTTTAATAAATAAAATATTTCGCTTTATTTATTTAGTCATTTATTTCCTTAAGAAAATGTAATTCTAGTTGAAAATGTATCGACTTTCATGTGGATCAATACATTGACCATAGGTGTCAGCAAAACACCACTGTTACATCTTTTGACTAAACCGGCTGATGGCTCTACAAGAGCATGCGCAGCTTTGAGCGCCTCTATTCACGGTTATGAGCTGCAACATGGAAGGCAGCTGCATTATTTAGTAATATACTGCATTCTAAATATATAAAAGGTAGGACTGGTAAGATGCACCCCACCTTAATTTTTTCTCTTGACCATAGACTGCACAAAAAACACTTTTGATAAATATGCTGTTTTTAATTTAGTCATTTCATTTGAATATCAATATTTTTGAGATCTAGTCAGTGGAATCAGTAGTGATCTATGACATTTTATGATGTTGAATATCAAAGTTTGTTTTTTGTGTCTATTTGTTAATGATAGATTCACGTTTTTCGATTTGTGGAGTAAAACATATAGTTGTTATTTTGAAGTAAAAAGATAAAATTAGATCTTTGGGGTAAGATGCCCCACCAGAATTGGCACAGAAGGCACCAAGTGGCATGTTGTTATTTTTTAATTTAATACGTAATGTAATTAAGGTTATTGTTCAGTATTTCTATGAATTAGATGTACATGTCAGACATCTTCACTTTCCATTTAAACGTATAGGCTAATTGAGTGAAATAATCAAATTTGAATTCATAATGTTTGTGTTATGACATAACTTTGATTAAAATAGGGGCAATTAAATATGTAAATATAAGTCATAAATTCATAAAATAGTCCTAAAAAACAGGTTCTAAAACAATATTAGGCAGCACAACTGCTTCCAACATTGATAATAAATCAGCATATTAGATGATTTCTGAAGGGTCATGTGACACAAGACTGGAGTAATTATGGTGAAAATTCAGCTTTACATCACAGGAATAAATTATATTTTAAAGTATATTAAAACAGAGATCCATTATTTAAAATTGTAATAATATTTCACAATATTACTCTGCTTTTACTGTATTTTTGATCAAATAAATGCAGCCTTGATGAGCATAATATGAGGCTTCTTAAAAAAAAAAACATTAAAAATCATTCTGTTATATATTGGGGAAAAAATGGGAAAAAATACACAATTATATGTGTACTTCTGAATTCTGAAAAATTGTCAACGAAGAAAGATGCTTTATGGTGCACCGCATCATTCGGTGCACTTTCGGCATCTACCAGCAGAGGCAAACTGGGTTCTACTTTTACCAGTGAGCCAAACCTTGACCTTAGTCTTAAATAGTTTTAGAGCAGCAGTTCCCCTGTCATCATTCTTTATAAATATATATGTATATAAAAAATGAGGTTCTTGCACTGCACTCTCGTATGATTTATTAATCTTACCCACCAAATTCATGTCACATAGTCTTTGGTAATGAAATGAGTTGAATTAGGTGTGTTATATGATGAAGACATCAGAAATGTGCAGTGCTGGGGGGCAAGAGTAGCAGCAATGAGAAACACTGTTATAGACCTGTGCACTTTCAAATCTGTAGGGATGACAGTGTTCCCACAGCTGTGCCTTTTTACTCTCACACCCCAACAAGTGACAGCTGACAGTTTCTGATGGATTTTTAACACCACCTATTTTTAACTCACCTATTTTTAATGCTGCTTCAGGCTTTCCTCATTAACCTAAAACTGTTAACAACCCCCCCCACACTCATCTTCAATCATGCCCTCTCTTCATCCAGTGTCGGCTGCTCTCTGAACTCTCCCATTGTTGCTCATTAAGTTCTCCTGTTTAATTACACATCACTCACTATGACGTATGTCCTTATCCTTCCTGCATTCTTCACACACAAACACACACTGGGAACCGCAGTGACACTCCTTGGAGAGGCTTGTATTAACACAAATACTAAGCACTTATATATGTACTGTATATATACATGTATAAAATGTGTATAAATTATGTGTATGTATGTATATAAAGTGACAAAGGCACACACACACACACACACACACACACACATATATATTGTATACAGTCAATAAAAAATTCTTGAGCTTCACAAATGCAGCCAACACTACCATAAAAGTTTTTTATTTATTTTTTTATTTTGCATAGTTCTTCCACAGATTTCTGAGGTATTAATGGAGTAAAATGTGGTGTGATGTCATTGAGAAAAGACTGTAGGACTGTTCAGAATAGAGAGCAATGAGATACAATGGTAGATTTTGGTGACAAAGTGTAATTGTGATCCTGGAAGAGAAAGAAAGGTCCAGGGCAACAATGATTGGAGGGTAACGTTACCTCCGCCGATGGACAGATGAATGTATGGATAGACGGATGGGTGGTTTCTGTGAAACTAGGCTCAAGGATTGACCTTTCAATTAATCAAAGAAATTATTACCTAAATATTTTAGTGTTAAAAAATAATACATTTTCTTTTCACAATAAATAAACAATACTACTAATAAAAATGTTAATGTTTTTTATTTATCAGAACATCCTCTGACATCTTTCTTGACTTTAGAGAAGTTATTCTGCTATAAACCCATATCCTCAGAAAATCTACGCTCTGAAAACAGGGCCCAATGTACTGTGTTAATATGATTTTTCCACTTTGATTTTTCACTGGTATTTTGAATTATGCATAGTATTGCTTTTTGTTTTAGGCTTAGAGAAAATGCCCATAAACTTATGAGAAAATATCTTGGCAGATAATTACCAATACCCTATTTTTTTTTCTTACAATGTAGTTTTGCTTATATCTTTAATCTAAATCCAACAGAATCATATTCATCATTCCAGTAAACAAACACTGACGGCGAGGCTTGAGCTGCCATCTCAGTCATGTGGAGTCTGGGATCATGAAAATAAAATCGTGATCTGTTAAAACCTTCAGAAAATCATTACTGGAGAAGTATTAAAACATCAGGGCTGTGAGGGAATATGGGTTAATGTCATAAAAGCAGTTATCTGCCTTTATTGTGGGTATGTTTACTGCACACGCACTCAGATGTTTTTTTAAATGTTGATGAACAACAAAGATATGGCAATGAACCACGTTTTATTGCAAAATAAACCCAGACAGGGCGATCAGAACCCGGATGGAGGTGTCCTGTATGATCCTGAAGAGATTTATTTTGTGACAACATTTGGCTGTTCATGGGTTATTCAGTACAATAATATAATATAATATAATATAATATAATATAATATAATATAATATAATATAATATAATATAATATAATATAATATAATATAATATAATATAATAGCATTAGCATTGTTATATAAAAATATTTGACTGTAGAATAAAGCAAATGACCAATCAGAAATTGAGAATTCCAGAGTGCCGCATAATAAAGTATTGATGTCATTGAATATTTGGAAACAACAACTTAAAGTGCATTAGGAAACATTAGCCTCCTTTCGTTTTTACCTGTAACAATCATTGTCTTGTCATTGTGGAAGACTCAGACGTGGACAAGTGTCAGCTGCCGTCAGTGTGTGCCAAAGGTCACGACCCCCAGGGCAGGGTGGATGTGCAGGGGTCAGTATCCGATACTGGAGTCAGGTTGTTTCTCTCCTTAGCTCAGCATAGTTTCCATATGGCAAAAACAACTGCTGCTGACCCTCGTTCACCTGTGCTTTCCTAACGTTCCCACAGCTGTTATCCTGTGAGAAGATCTACTCAGCAGTTCACTTCAGGTCATCGTTCTGAATCAGTGATTGCACGAGAGCTCTGTTTTTGATTTGCATCATTGAATCTGTGCAGTCTGGTGAGTCACATTATTATTAAACTAAATGCTCTGATTCCAGTAAGGAAGAAACAGGTGAAAAACTCTTGAAATGATCTTTGCTGATTTGATAATGGCTCCATTAATTTGTCTTGAGGGCTTCTGGCACTTCTGCAGTGTGAGAAAGTGAATTTGTTCTTCTGCGTGATTAATTGAAGTTTACTCTTCAGCTTTGCTTTATGAGTCAGCAAAGTTGTTCTCAAGTGCTGCCTGGGAACAAAGTAGAAAGGGCTTGAAAAAAAAATCTAACTAAATTGACCTTTACATTTACTTTCTTGGCTAAGGTAAGTGTTACTATTGCTCATAATAGGGTTGGTGTTTGAACAAACTTCTAACCGTAAGTATTAAACTTCTGCATGTAACTCACCACAAACATGAATCATACCTCTAATCACGCAACTTGAATTCTACATTTATTTTGTGAAAAACAAAACAGGTAAAAACACATCTGAGCCATGTTTGGGGGTTTGTGTGGTTTTTTTTCTTTCTTTTTTTTTTTCTTGCTTAAAATTTACTCAAGCCGTAATAGTTGAAGATGAGTTTATTTCTTTATCAGAACAGCACTTGCTCACCAATGGACACCCTAAAAAGAATAAATCCCCACACAAATAAAAAACAAACACATCAAAAAAACATAACAATAAACCACAACTTCTGGACAAAACACCATTCCAAAATCCAATGTCTTGTGAAGCAAGCAAGTGATGCAATGCTTAATTTCTCCAAATCTGATCTGATCAAAAATAATATATATCTCATCTACATCTTGTATGGCCTGAGGGTGTGTAAATCTTCACCAAATTTTCTGAAAATTTGGTAATGCTGGAATCTATTGGAAAAACTTGATGTATGTATGTGTGTATTTATTTATTTACAGTATTCATTTTTCTAAATTATGTTATCACTTCAGCAATTAAATAGGACAACAATGGTATGATACATTTTGCAAATCAGGCTAAAAAACAAATATTTGTCACACTAGTGCTCTTGTAACTAAAAGGCAATAAGGCCAGGACAATCTTGATATTGTCTTTAAAGTCAACATGAAATGTTCGCAAACGATTAACTTTCATAATGTAATGTATTTCCAAGTGAAACAGGATATTTATACCAAGTAAAAAAAAAAATCTAGGTCAGGACTTGGTTTTATTATTTGGCTGTTGGTTAACGTTGTCCAACAGCTTACCATCCTAATTGATGTCAGCCAAATTGGAAAGACACGTCAAGGTGGAGCAGGTTGTTACATTTTGATAAAAGATTAGAAAGGCAAACAGTTTTTCTTTGGATAATAACAGGTACAGATGAATCACTCACAATTAGACAGTTATTAAGAGTGAATGGATTCAGTTTTCCTGCCATGTTGAATAGCACACTTGACACTAAAGAATGGCTGAACATCTCTTACAGCCTGCTTTGCACCTTGAAGAGGGAAGTTTCTTAAGAAAGTGGAATTAACTTTTAATTCACTTGTCATCTAAACCACAAAAGGTAACACATGAGGAATTTAACTAATCTTATCTTTACCCAAGAACCCTGGGACAGGTCAGAACTTGCAAAGCTCCCTCTCAACCCAAAGGCTTTGTTAATCAACTGCCAAGCGACTCTATTCACGGAAATTCACACAAACCGCAGCTTGTGTCCCGCCTCCTGGCAGCAGCTCATGGTTATGCTGATTACAAACAGGTTTGAAATGACACAGCTGATATCTGCATGTGGGAAAGCGGCAACACGCATCGCCCACGTAAGATGAATCAACTGTGTAGCACTGACTGAACGTCACTGTTTGCTCCACTATTCATTTTCAGTGTATGATGCTTCTCAAATATATCGCACGGGCAAAAACCTCCGCAAGTGTGTCTCATCGCAGTATTTCTCTGGATGCATGCCTTCCAGCGAAGGAGAAACTGCGCAGAGATGTGGAGTTTATGGTTGCTGTAATTTAATGACAGCTTTGACAAGATAACAACACGGTGAACTTCAGATAGCAAACAAATCATGTTCAAAAACTATCCAAACTTTATTGTACACTGTTTTGTTAGACAATCTAAAAATGTACTTCATGTCAAGGCCGTTTTTATTTTATTATTTTACATCCCTATGGTTACATCATATCTACTACACGAAACCATCTAACATTCACATACATCTAAAAATGCGTATCAATAGCACGACTCTCTGTTTCTTTTTGGCGTGCAATTTATAGCCTATGCAGAAAATAACTTTGGCGTGCATATAAATCGCAGTTTTGGCGTACCCCACACCTAATCCTAACCATTGCGTATCATATGCACGCCAAAGTCATTTTCTGCGTTTAAATAGTACGCCAAATAGAAATGATACGCACATTCATGAGATCGGAATACAGGGCGCCTGCAGCTGTGTGTATTGAGACGCTTTTTTTAATGGATGAATGAATGCGTCTCAGATAGCTACGTTAATAACGATTTTAACCCTGAAAACGAAAAAAATCATGATCTTTAATGAATGGTCATGGTCACAAAACAACGCAGGTGGACACAAACCGTCTCGGTGTGAATTGCTGCTTAGCATGACTACGCAGCAGCAGTAGTTACTTTCAAAATGTTTATCCAGATATAATTTCCACATAGGTCTTTGTGTGTCATGTCATGTCATAACATATTTTTAATAAGCCTACGACTAAATAGTTTTTTACTTGATCACAATAACCTAGGCTATATTTAAAAAAAAAAAAAAAAAAAAAAAAACATTGTAAGTTACTAATTATTTAATTTAATTTCCAAGGTTATTCAAACAGCAAATAAATTCGACTATAGAATCGAGCAAAGAATATTTACATTATAACATTATCACTAGTCTAACGAGAGTTTAAGGTCCGTGTAGCCTATATTTTTGATCATTTCATTTCCTATTGGAATGGAATAACGAGAAATTAAAAGACGGCTCGTTTATTCGTTTTTCCGTTTAGTTTCACAAACGGAATATGAGATTTCGGCTCGATTTCTCATGTTTCGTTTGTGGTTTACAAATCGGATTATAGTTGCGATGTTTCATTCGCACACGTGGGCGGCGCCGAAACGCCCCTTTTATCTGATTGGTCAAATCGCTCCGCCTCCAGTACGAGCTTTTAATTCTGTCAGGCAGAATAAGAGTCAGTACAATCGAGTGCGGCGCTGAATATTGCTCTTTAGACTATTGTCTGAAACCCCCACCCACTGTTACCTGCGCATGTTAGTTTAAAGGGTTACTCCATCCATTGGATGAAAACCGGGAGGCTTGAGACTGTCCCATAGACTGCCAAATAAATACCAGTGTCAAGGTCTAGAAAAGTATGAAAAGCATCGTCAGAATAATCCATCTGTCATCAGTGATTCGACCGTAACGTTTTGAAGCGACGAGAATACTTTTTGTACACGAAGAAAACAAAAATAATGACTTTATTCAACAATTCATCTCCTCTGTGTCTCTCCAAATCATCGTAGCACCATTTTGGCAATTCTGAGCAGTATGCATATGGTGTACGCTCTTTTGTGTCAGCCGCGCTGGGCTGATGAGCTGTTTGCTTTCAAACCAAAGCGTAAATACACGTAGAAAACTTATTATTGTGGTGCGGCCAATATCCAGCAACTTCACACAGCCATTGAAGAGGAGTGGACCAACATTCCACAGGCCACAAATAACAACCTGATCAACTCTATGTGAAGGAGATGTGTTGCACTGCGTGAGGCAAATGGTGGTCAGATACTGAATGGTTTTCGGACACCCCCCTACCCCCCCCCCCCCCCCATAATTAAGAGTGGCCTTTTATTGTGGCCAGCCTAAGGCACACCTGTGTAATAATCATGCTGTCTAATCAGCATCTTGATATGCCACACCTGTGAGGTGGATGGATTATCTCGGCAAAGGAGAAGTGCTCACTAACACAGATTTAGACAGATCTGTGAACAATATTTGAGAGAAATAGGCCTTTTGTGTACATAGAAAAAGTCTTAGATCTTTGAGTTCAGCTCATGAAAAATGGGGGCAAAAACAAAAGCGTTGCGTTTATAATTTTGTTCAGTGTATTTTTGCTTTCACAATGAAACAGCATCTCCATGACATGGCGCCGGCAGCAACAGCGAGAATCAAAGTTACACCTTCTTTCTTTGCGTGAACATTTGGGCGGCGTTATGCAAATCTTCCCACATCATGACGTAGACATGTGGGGGCGTGTTAGAACGAGCCGTTTTAGGAGGGTGTGGTTGACTCTTAACTTTTATTAAGAATATCTCTTTGGGTTTGAGACTTTAGTCTTTGCAACAAGATCTTCTTTATGCACCAAGAGCTTGTAGCTTGTAACACTCCAAAGAGAAAGGAAAACTTGAAATCGCATCAAATGACCCCTTTAAGTTCAATAAGGTCAGGCTGCAGTACAAGGTTCACACTGTCAAGTATATGGGACATCTTATCACCTCAGAAGGGGTAAAACCTGATGGAGACAAAAGTTGAAGCAACTGTTAAAATGCCACCACCAGAGAATAAGAAGGCGCTTCAGAGATTTCCAGGAATCCCTCATCCAGCACTTATTTACACATAACATTTGAAGCAGGAATATGTTGCTGGGCACATATTTTTAGGCCTACTAGCCTATATGCTGACAAATTATTTCTAGGCTATAGCATTGTAAGGATATTGCATGCCCCATTGGTAAATGCAGTGCAAATAGTTCAGTTTCTTTGGAAAAAGTGAAGTGGAAGTAGAACATCAATAATAGGCTGAACAGTACCATGATAAATATGTCAAAATATGTCAAAAAGCACTAGGTGTGTGTGACACATGAATAAATAGGAATAAATAAATAAATAAAGTTTAAATTTATGAATGTAAGCGAATGTAGCCTACTCAGTTGACATGAAAAGAATGAGATAAGCTAGAATCAGTGAACGTAACCTTAATACTGACAAAAACTAGCAGGGTTTTGGGACAATTAAAGTCCCTGTGGTTTGAGTTTACAGCATGAATTAAAGTTCTGTTAGTTTTATTATATGCTAAATTGGTTGATGTTTCTCTTTATTACGTTGACTTGCAAGCCAATTCATATTTAAACATTATTATTAGTTATCAGAGTCAGAACTTCAGACTTATCTGACTCCTTTTCTATCTGGTTAGACTGTATAAATCCCATTGATTTGGTGTTATCTGAGCAATGAAGGCCGTAATACTTAATGCTGTCCAGTAGAGGAGAATTAATTTGATTTAAAACTTCAGATAACATTGATTAATAATACAATCATTACTAAAACAACTACAATTTTCAGGTCTACTGTCAACAAGAGGGAGCTATTACAAATTACTGTACAAATAAATAATATTACAATGAATCATGTTTTAATCTTGTAGGGTTTCTGCATCATAAATCTGTTAAAAATAGAAATACGCAGTTAAAACAATGCTTGTCCCCAAACACACTGCTTACAGACAACTATTTTTGCACTTAACCCTGCAAAACCATGCAAAAACAAGTCTGGACCAGCATGGAACTCATCCCAGTTTTATACTGGATTTTTCAGCAGGGTAGAAAGTTTGTGAACAAATTTTGAGATAGGCTTGCTTGAGAAAGCCTGAATAGAGTTTTAAGTAGTTTTACAGCTTAAAAGTGAAGCTTGTCTATTCATGTCAGTACTAATGGAATTCATGCATTTATTTGTCATTTAAACTGATGTAAACAGAGAGATAAGACTGAAAAGATTTCTTATCCTGTTGCCCCCTCTAGTGGACAGCATTAAGTATTATGGCCTTCATTGCTCAGATAACGCCAAGTTGATAGGATTTTTTGGGAAACCAAAAAAGTCAGACCAGTTAGAAAAGATAACGTGAGTCAGCTTAGTGAAATATTAAAGCTCTAGGCAGAGTCAATTACTCTCTCATGATAATAATTAGTAAAGTTAAATATACAAAGATTAAAGAAGCTTCAGAGAAACATCAACTAATTTAGTATTTCCACTTTTATCCAGAGAGAGGGAACTTACACTGCATTTATCAATGGGGCATACAATATCCATTCAATGTTATAGCCTAGAAATATGTGTTCAACTTGAAGCGGTGCTGCGCAGACCAGTCGTTGATCGTACTAGTCTCAGCCCTAGATGTCATGCCCACGGACCGTTGGCTAAACATCTGATGCATATGGGACACAAAAGTGGAAACACTTCAGGAGTGTCAAAGTCGTCATCGGATTGGTTGAATTCTACAGGATTTCCGGGAGACGTGTGTGTCACGTTATTTAATGTTCTGCCTGGAAACAAAGATGCTGTGACGCCAAACCCCCTCACGAAAGAAGAAAGCCATTGTGTTTACAATTGTGATGATGAGCGCTTATCAGGATCAACTAAACAAGTTTCAAAAGTATGTGAAATATTTAAAGTTCATGGCATAGAATCTTTAAAATATGTCCGAGAGTTTTACACACTGGTCTGTTATTGTGGCGACATTTCCACGCCTCGAAACATGATGCTGAACGAAATGAACTGTGATTGGTTGTTTGACATGTCAGTCAAACAGCCTCATGGGCAGCCGTTGGCCAATGAAAGCTGCCATGGATTCCAGACCTTCAGCCATCAGTCTGAAGGTCTGGCTACACGAGACTACGATCGTACTGACTCTTATTCTGTCTGACATAAAGCTCGTAACTGAAGGCGGAGCGATTTGACCAATCAGATGAAAGGGGCATTTCAGCGCCACCCACATGTGCAAAAGAATGCGATATGAGCACATTTAAATTTAATGCCTTAATCAACACTTTTCATTTCATATTCGCTTTATTCGCGACAGCCGTAATAGATGAAAGATTGGCATCGCTGGTTCATTCCACAGAAATACAGGACACAAATAGTGAAAATGTGAAAATGATAGGCCTACGCACATTGCGTACAGCTGTACACCTGCAAGAGCCACTGGGTTACATATACATACATATATATATTGGCTACTGTATATTATATACTATATATTCTCTCTCGCTCGCTCTCTCTCTTTATATATATATATATATATATATATATATATATATATATATATATATATATATATATATATATATATATACTTAATATACTTTTCTTTTGATACAATAATCATGCAACTTCAATTTCAAAGATTTAATTCAGTTAAAGATATTTTTTAATTGACTGAATAAAACATCACACTGATGATCAAAGCATACTGTCAAGATGAGCACTTTTTAGAGGTTAAATGAGGTGAAATTAGCTCCTTGAGGACCTTCACTTTACAGTAAACATTTACCTGGAAGAGGAATGTGGGAAGAATGGGGAGATATGAATGAGTTGGCAATTTCTCTGGAAGTAAATAATTAATAGTGGGCATATGCCAAAATGTCTCACTCTCAAGTATTCCCGCTTATGTTGAAATGATTGCTGCACAGTGGTTTCTGATAGCGATCTGTGTGGCTTGATTTGGCAGTGAGGTAGAAAAAGATAGTTTGTTTTGAAGTGTTTAGTTGAGCTTAAATTGTCCACAGCAGCTTTTAACTGTTCCAAATGGCAGATTTATGAAGGCAGGATATACCACACAGTGTCTTCATTGTGTTTTGAACATGAGCAGAGGCATTCTGGGTAGCTGCAGATTAGATGGGAATTTCATCATGTTCACCCCAGAAGAACAAATGAAACCCATAACTTTCACACACTTGTTGAAAAACATGCAAATACGAACACAACTCTTCTTAAAGGGATAGTTCACCCAAAAATGAAAATGTTATGTTTATCTGCTTACCCCCAGGGCTTCCAAGATGTAGGTGACAAACCAAGATTTTTAGCTCAAACCGTTGCAGTCTATCAGTCTTATAATGTAAGTGGATGTAAATCACAGCTAAAACATACAATAAAACTAACAAAAACATACACAAACAAAACTAAATTAAACCCTGCGGCTCGTGACGATACACTGATGTGTAAAGACACAAAATGATCTGTCTGTGCAAGAAACTGTATTTATATCGTAACAGTATTTATATCGTTTTTTTTTACCTCTGATTCATGCAATGTCCGAACTGTTAGAACTCTCCTCAGCGAATTCTCAGCAGCAGGCGGCTAGGCATGAGGCGTCTTCTTCTTCTTCTTGCTTTATGGCAGATCGCAGACTTTTAAGTGCATTACCGCCACCTATCTCTCAAATGGACCATTGACACTCTATTTTCAATCTCAATTAGGAGTGTCAATAGTCTACTTGAGAGATAGGTGGCAGTAATGCACTTATAAGTCTGCAATCCACCATAAAGCAAGAAGCAATATGTTTTTTTTTGTTGTTGTTGTTGTTGTTGTTGTTGTTGTTTGTTTCATTGTATGTTTTAGCCGTGATTGCCATCCACTTACATTATAAGACTGACAAACTTCAATTGATTGAGCTTAAAATCTTGGTTTGAGTTCTACTGAAAAAACAAAGTCAACTACATCTTGGATGCCCTGGGGGTAAGCAGATAAATATCAAATTTTCATTTTTGGGTGAACTATCCCTTTAAGGCTATTGCCTAGGGTTCATGATTGGTACAAGCCCCTAACCTTAGGTAGTTGTTAAAGTTTAGCATTATTAAAATTACTCATCCCACACTATTTGTAGACAATCCAAGTCATATGTACACTACACCATCATCAAAATATCACCTCAACTGCTAAATGGCATATCAGTATTTTAAAGTACACTAGTTTTAAGTGAAATGTATTATTATTGCACCCTTTTATGGGAGCATATGAATCACTTGATTTCCAATTAAATACTGGAAATGTGATTAATCTCTGAATCAGGAGAATAACTGTGAATTTAAGTGAATAGGGATAATTAGCTCTAAGGAAACTCTTCAGTTTTCAACAATTTATTACTAGTGTTGCTAAGCAACTCGTCTTGCACCATGAGTGCCATGGACACGCAAATCATGCAGCTTACTGAGCAGAGTTGCACTATTGCCTTTCTAAGCGATCATAGTTACAATATTTATGTGATAGGCAGATGATAAAATGAAGAAAGGTTTCCATAAACTTCTATTGAAGGAGGGATCTGAGCCATTACTTTAAGAAGAGTTCACTGCAGTTTCCAGCTGAAATGAACACACCAAAAACGTTTATTCTTTGTCACAGAAATTATGATTCCAGGGACAGTTTAAAACTTATTTTTGCATGCTTCCTTGCACAATACTACTGTATGGCATTTCTGAAGTAAATTTACTCGGCAGCTCACCCGGTTTTGCACTTGCGATGCAGAATGCAGACATTGCATGGTTGCTTCAGGAATTGTGTTTTTCTCTCACTTTGCTTTTGTTAACACTATCGGTTAGGTTTAGGGTAGGGTTTAGTGTGCTGTTGGTTGTAACGATAGAACTTTAACCTTTCAGTGGCACTCACCAGACATTTCACTTCCAAACGCGATATGTAAAACAACCTTTGTAATAAAACATCACCAGATTCACGTTCATCTGTTTTGGATAAAACTGAACGTCCTATTAGCTCCACTTACTGGACATTTCACTTTGAAAGTGTTGCAAAACACAAAATGTAAAACAAATATTTTGAAGCTATGAAACGGATCAAAGACCTACATTTATAACTGATGTCAGTTTAACTTGTAGATGGCAGCCAGTAGCTCTTACTATTGCTGTTGCTGCTGGTGCTTATCATTCAATCATTGGGATTGGAATGACAAATTATTTGAGGATTATTTTACTGGGCCAAGCCTGATTCATGTGGACATGGGCGCATGTCCTAGAGCCTGAAAACGAAGAAATTACATCAAAGTCTTGAGAATAATGATTAATGTTGACCAGTGAGTTTGGAAGCTTTCTTTGGCAGCCCTGCTCTCCTTTTTTCTCATTCCCTTTCTCTTTTGCACTAATACTCTTTCTTTCTTCTCTTTCCATCCTCCCAAACATCCTTCCATGGCCTTCCCAGGCCTTGGCAAAAAGCAACCGCAGCAAAACTAGCAGCCCGGGCCTGTTTGCCTGCCAGTAGGGCAGGAATCGTGTTTCTAGAAAAATGACAGATGAAAAACTGCCTCGGATACACAAACACTCTCTTCTATTGTGTTAAAAGTCTGAGTCTCAGGGACATTTCGTTCAAGGAGCTGCAAAAATATTTTAAATATGGGTGAGCCTTTGCTCCAGGGTTGGCTGGTGGTAAAGTGTGCTGTAGTGAGCAGTGATGGTGGTCTAGTTACTGAAATTATAGTAGATACATATTATTTGAGCTCTGTGAATTTGAGTTATGTTTGGACCCGTTGGTTTCAGAAACCTGAGAAAATTCCTGAACCTGCATGACAAGAATTTAAAGTAATAGTTCACACAAAAATTAAAGTTTTGTCGTTTACTCACTCTCATATCGTTCCTTCATGACTTTCTCTCATGCATGAAGCACAAATAAATCAGTTTTTCTAGACAATCCTTGTCATTAATTGGGACAAAAATACACAAAAGTATATTAATTAGTAATAAAAAAAATATCTATTTTGCACTGTTTTAACAAACTCACATTCAAAAAAGAATTGATTATGTGCTCCTCCCAAACCTCGTTAATAAAACATTAATTATGCAATGTCAAATTTTTTACCTGCAGGGAATTTTTTTTTATAAATAAATAAAACATCAACCCAAGGCAATAGTTTAAAAGTTTATTATGATCATAGCTGAAAACATTACTGCTTAATATTATTGTGGAACCCATGATATGTTTCTCTCTCTCTCTCCCTTTCTTTTAGGATTCTTTAATAAATAGTTCAAAATAAGTTCAAAATCATTTATTTGAAATGGAAAACATTATAAATGTCTTTACTGTCCCTTTGAACATAAAAAGGTGTTAGAATCAGATTTTAAACATAGCTCTTTTTTTCCCACAGTTATTCTTTAAGTGTCCTTCTTAGTGGTCAGCATTCCTGAGCGGGGCCCCAGGCGCTGCACTACATTCCTTCTGACCACATTTGGTTAAATCCTGTTGCTTCCCCTCAGCTCTGCTCATAGCAAACCCGGAAGCCAACAGCTGACCGCAACAGTGTCAAAGGGCCAATCCAAGGCATTAAAAATGGCACTGCAGAGGTGGGCGAAAACTTTCACGTTCCCACTAAAGAGAAAGCAAAAGGTAATATCAGTTCTTCACATTAGTGCAAATTTCTTTATAGTAACACAGATAGACATCCTATTTAGAGTTTGTGGGTGTTTCTTTTAAAAAGTTCGACATTTTGAGCTGAGCATTGGTTACAAGGCCACAAACAATTTTGACTTAGCACTTATCGATCACCCAGGATGCCCTTACAACCACATAGTAATAAGCTGAAATCACTGAGAACACACACCATAACCACCCACAATTCTGATAAAATGGAACAGAACCAACATTGTGGTGTGTTTATCAAGCATATTAATCTCCAATCTCTATCCACTTTCAGCATCAGTTTCAGTTTTACTGGCCAGGGAATTTTACACTTACTAACAGCGTTTTCTGTCACTGCACATCACACAAATCCTTTCATATACAATGAACAAAATTATAAATGCAACACTTTTGTTTTTGCCCCCATTTTTCATGAGCTGAACTCAAAGATCTAAGACTTTTTCTATGTACACAAAAGGCCTATTTCTCTCAAATATTGTTCACAAATCTGTCTAAATCTGTGTTAGTGAGCACTTCTCCTTTGCTGAGATCATCCATCCACCTCACAGGTGTGGCATATCAAGATGCTGATTAGACAGCATGATTATTGCACAGGTGTGCCTTATGCTGGCCACAATAAAAGACCACTCTAAAATGTGGAGTTTTATCACACAGCACAATGCCACAGATGTCGCAAGTTTTGAGGGAGCGTGCAATTGACCTGTTGCCCGTGAATTAAATGTTCATCGATCTACCATAAGCTGTCTCCAAAGGCGTTTCAGAGAATTTGGCAGTATATCCAACCAGCCTCACAACCGCAGACCACGTGTAACCACACCAGCCCAAGACCTCCACATCCAGCATCTTCACCTCCAAGATCGTCTGAGACCAGCCCCCCGGACAGCTGCTGCAACAGTCGGTTTACATAACTAAAGAATTTCTGCACAAACTGTCAGAAACCGTCTCAGGGAAGCTCATCTGCATGCTCGTCATCCTCATCGGGGTCTCGACCTGACTGCAGTTCGTCATCATAACCGACTTGAGTGTGCAAATGCTCGCATTCAATGGTGTCTGGCACTTTGGAGAGGTGTTCTCTTCACGGATGAATCCTGGTTTTCACTGTACAGGGCAGATGGCAGACAGCGTGTATGGTGTCGTGTGGGTGAGCCGTTTGCTGATGTAAACGTTGTGGATCGAGTGGCCCATGGTAACGGTGGGGTTATGTATGTGCAGGATTATGTTATGGACAATGAACACAGATGCATTTTATTGAAGGCATTTTGAATGCACAGAGATACCGTGACGAGATCCTGAGATCCACTGTTGTGCCATTCATCCACGACCATCACCTCATGTTGCAGCATAATAATGCATGGCCCCATGTTTCTGTACACAATTCCTGGAAGCTGAAAACATCCCAGTTCTTGCATGGCCAGAATACTCACTGGACATGTCACCCATTGAGCATGTTTGGGATGCTCAGCGTATACGACAGCGTGTTCCAATTCCTGCCAATATCCAGCAACTTCACACAGCCATTGAAGAGGAGTGGACCACATTCCACAGTCCACAATCAACAACCTGATCAACTCTATGCGAAGGAGATGTTGCACTGGTTGAGGCAAATGGTGGTCACACCAGATACTGACTGGTTTTCGTTGAGTTCAGCTCATGAAAAATGGGGGCAAAAACAAAAGTGTTGCGTTTATAATTTTGTTCGGTGTAAACTGACTAGTAATTTTTATTTTTATATTATTTTCTTTTATTACAATATAAGTGTTAAACTGGTCTTTAAGATATTATACTTTTGAGCTTTCTATTCATCAAAGAATCCTGAAAAAATATTATGGTTTCCACAAAAATATTAACTTTTTTTCAACATTGACAATAAGAAATGTTTCTTGCACACCAATTCACATCGTGTCGACACCGGACATGACTGCTGTCGCTCGCATCACATCACGCTGCAACAGCTAGAGGCTGTCAACACTGGACAAGACAAAGCAACAATTGCAAATCATTTGTCCTGTGTGTCAGTACAGGTGCTGGTCATATAATTAGAATATCATCAAAAAGTTGATTTATTTTGATGATATTCTAATTATATGACCAGCACCTGTATGTCTTAAACAGAGCTAGGCATCAGTTTACTATTGAAGATTTGTTGCTTGCATCGCGCCGCATCCAGAAATCACTGTTTATAATAAGTTTTGTTGTCTTAAATTGTGACACACCGCTCGCGTCCCATGTCCCTGGAGTAATGAAAATTCAGCTTTGCCATCTTAGGAATAAATTTACATTTTAACATATTAAATAGAAAATTGTTATTTTAAATTATAAAAATATTTCACAATATTACTGTTTGTACTGTATTATTGATCCAATAATTACAGCTTTGGTAAGCATAAGAGACTTGCCAACCCAAAACTTTTTAACAGTAGTGTTTATATAGACAGAAATAGAATAAATAAATAAACACACACGGAATAGAAATATTGGTAAAAGTGTAAACCATTTAAAGTAGCACCAGACCATCGTAGTATGGGTTTTTCAATATCTGATGATACAGTCAGTGATATATAATAGAATTTAATGATAACAAATTACAGTAGATGATTTCTGAAATCAAATGAACACTTTATACTATATTTTCTCAACTCTGGACTGTTTCACAAGCACATTAACATACCAGCCAATACGATAACTTCAAAACAGCCAAAATTGTCTGATTATAATCGGCCTGACTAGACCATATCATCTGCCATCACAGAGGCTTTAAACAGTGGTCTGATTGTGGCAGCACCTTTTTTATTATTAAAGACTGTTAGAAAAGTCTCCATACCACAACTTCCTTATATACTTGTGCCTGTTTGTACTGTGTTTAATTATAATGTCCATTGGTTGTGTGTGCTGGATTCTTCACCACTGCTAATTAACCAGTACAAACTACATTATACCTTGTGATAATGGCCGAATTACAGTCAATGCATTGAATGTGAAATGCAGTGCTCCAATTTCCCTTGTTTGCCTTTTCTGAGAGTTTGATTCTAAATAGTAAGTCATGCTGTTTAATATAAAAATATAAACTGCAGTTAAAGTTGCACAAGGTCTGTGATGTCAAACTGGCAGGCGTAGTACGTGACAGGGAAACTCAGAGTGTGCTGCTCATTTCCAGAAAAGCAGCTGTGTCAGATCTTGACGATCCACACGCACTTGAGCATCCACCATGCTCCTCCACACTGGCACTGCGCCCACCCAAAACACCCCTTAACCCCACAACCTCTGACCTTATGACCTCAACACCACTCGTCTACAATCACAGCTGCTTCCCACAGATTGGATGAGACTATGTTTGTGGAAAATGCAGAATAGTACCTTTCTTTTTTTACCCACAGCCCATCACAAGTTTGAATTACTCAGGGCACAGGGTGCACAAAACTAAAGAGAAAACAAAGTAAAATAACATTTTTTATACCCTGAATATATATATTTACTGTATATATATATATATATATATATATATATATATATATATACACACAAACACACACAGGTGCATCTCAATAAATGAGAATGTCGTGGAAAATTCTTGAATCGATTTTGCTTGACAATCCTCATAAGGATGCGGTTCTCTCGGTTGGTTGTGCATCTTTTTCTTCAACACTTTTTCCTTCCACTCAACTTTCTGTTAACATGCTTGGATACAGCACTCTGTGAACAGCTTCTTTGGCAATGAATGTTTGCGGCTTACCCTCCTTGTAGTCTCAGCTTCAGACGTCACACCCACAGACTGTTGGCTAAATGTCTGATGCATAAGGGACACAAAAGTGGAAACACTTCAGGAGTGTCGAACTCATCATCGGATTGGTTGAATTCTACAGGATTTCCGGGAGACGTGTGTGTCGCATTCTTTAACGTTCTGTCCGGAAACAAAGATGCTGTGACGCCAAACCCCCTCACGAAAGAAGAAAGCCGTAGTCTTTACAACTGTGACGACGAGCACCTATCAGCATCAACTGGCGTTTCAAAAGTATGTGAAATTTTTAAAGTTTGTGGCATAGAATCTCTCAAATACGTTCGATAGTTTTACACACTGGTCTGTTATTGTGGCGACATTTCCACACCCCGAAACGTGACGCTGAACGAAACGAACTGTGATTGGTTGTTTGACATGTCGGTCAAATGGCCTCATGGGCAGGCCTTGGCCAAAGAAAGCTGCCATGAATTCCAGACCTGGCCAAGCGAGATTACCCTCCTTGTGAAGGGTGTCAATGATTGTCTTGTGGACAACTGTCAGATCAGCAGTCTTCCCCATGATTGTGTAGTGCACCAAACTGAGAAACCATTTTGAAGACTCAGGAATTGGTGGGTTTTTGTTAAATGTGAGGCAAAATTATCACAATTTAAAGAAGCAAACACTTAAACTACTTCAGTGTATGTGCATTGAATTTATTTAATACACGAGTTTCACAATTTGAGTTGAATTACTGAAATAAATTAACTTTTCCACGACATTATAATTTATTGAGATGCACCTCTATATATATATATATATATATATATATATATATATATATATATATATATATATATATATATACATTCAAATTAATTTCACAGAGAGAGAGAGGGAGAAAACTCATCCAACTGAGTCAATGTAGGTCATGTTTTATTTTGCCTTGAGGGTTGGGCCAGGATTGATATACAAAAAAAAAAAAAAAAAAAACCTATCTTTTCCTCATCTGTAAGTGTGGGAACATAAAAAAGAGCTAGGGTTGGTTTGTTTTCAACTTAGCTTTAGAGAAAATGTGAAGATATGTGTATTTGATCACAAGACATGATAAGATACGGTGGAAGACGAAGGGTTTGGTTAAGAGTGTTCAGATATATAAATCCCAACTATGGATATCGCTTTATGTTGTGACATGCCTGAGATTATTCATGATAGCCATGTCATGACTGCTGACAGGAGAACTGTCCAGACATGATTTTAGAGCATAATGCAACATAATAATGTGGACTACATTATTATGTCAACAGATAATATTCCTGGATCAATATCATTAAGCTATTTCCCTCAGTATCTGATACTGTAGGATTTTCCACTACTTGTCTAACATTAGATATTTATTTACTATAATAAATATATAATAAATAATAATTAATTGCTTCCTCTAAATTATGTAACAGGTAAAGATTGATGACTGTTTTTTTTTTTAAATACCCACTAGAACCACAAAAAGCCAACTGAATTCAAAGACCTGTAATACCTGATCAAATGTACAACAGCTGCATTCCATTTCAGATCAAAGGAAGTAAACCCAAGTCAAGAACAATCCATGTGGCCCACGCTATCCTGCCGCAGTATGGTTACACAGCTCATATCCAAAACAAGAATTTTATCAGTCTGCAAACAAATTATTTCTACAGCACAATGCATTCTAGATTTCTGCTTTGTCAGTTAGGGGGCAGCTGTGGCCTAATGGTTAGAGAGTTGGACTTGTAACCCGAAGGTCACAGGTTCGAGTCTCGGTGCTGGCAGGAGTTGTAGGTGGGAGGGAGTGAATGAGCAGTGCTCTCTTCCACCCTCAATACCCATGGCTGAAGTGCCCCCAGTTGCTCCCCGGGCGCTGGATAAATAGCTGCCCACTGGTCCGGGTGTGTGTTCACGGTGTGTTCACTTCTCACTGCTGTGTGTGTGCACTTGGATGGGTTAAATGCAGAGCACCAATTCCGAGTATGGGTTACCATACTTGGCAAATGTCACAACTTTCACTTTCACTTTCAATTGGCGCAGTTTAGATAAGAGCATCTCAGGATCTGTGGAAACAGGCAAAGGCCTTTGAAAGTGCTTTCTAAAGTAGTTCAGGAGTATTTGATATTTAGAGCGGTGTTTCTGAGTAACAAAAGGATGAGGAAATTCACTGTGAAATTCTCAATGCTTTGAAGGGAGTCAAAGGTTTTTCAAACAATGAAAGTGAATGGGATGGGTGCTGTCAAGGTTAAAAAAAATCATAAAAATTAGGGATGCACAATATTATCGGAACGGTATCAGAATCGGCCGATGATAGCTCAAAATGGCCTCCTCCGGGTCCTAATGCTGCTCCGGTGAGGCATTTTATTTATGTAGGGGGTGCCTACTTGTAATAAAATGAAAGTAAAATACAAAAATAATATTAAGATTGTGTGTTTCTGAATAAATAAAATAGTAATTGATGTCATAAAATCAAGAGTATGTTTTGATTTAAAGGTCAAAAGCTATAGCTTACATGAATAAAAATCACATGACACTGTTAAATTAAATAATTGTTTATACATACACATATATATGTATGTATACAGATTTATTTATTAATGTGTAATGTTTTTTTTTCAAACATATTCTGAAAACGTAAATACAAGGAGCTCTAAAAGATTTTTTGATTTTTTACAACTATTTAGCTTTAGACCTCTACAAATGTTGTGACAAATGCAGTGTTTGATTTATAGTTGATTTATAGTTATTTTCAGTGCACTCTCAATAATAAAGAACTTCATTGTTGTTTATTTAATTCTAAGTTTTTGTTAAAAACTAACCAAAATGAAAAAAAAAAAAATTGTTAATCTCTGCACAGGAAAGACTTGGTGTTGTTTCCAAACAAAACAAAAATGAGTTGAAAAATACCGGCATATCGGATATCTGCAAAAATCCGATATCGTGCATCCCTAATAAAAATAGTATTCTGTGCTATATACAGTGAGTCCTCTGAAGCCATATAATATTTAATGAACAGACAAAAATGTTATGTCCCTTATGAAGCATATATTCAGAAATGGCCAGATCTGAAAAATGAATTAAGCAAGTGAAATAATTGAACATGTTGTTAGCTTGTGTATTTTTCAAAGCATTTTAAAATATTTTAAAATTTAATTTACCTGCTTAACATGCAGAAACAACTGTAAATAAACCAGTCATCAGCTGACTGCGAAAATAAAAAAATTGCAAACTGAAAAATCAAAGCAACCAGTTTCAGACAATTGGAGTATTTGGGAAAACCTGTTTGAAAACAGTCATTATATTTGCACTTCCATTAATTGGTGCTACTGATGCATAAATTACACCATTAAACTTTAAAATTCATTCTCGTTTCACAAAAAAGCTGTCATGTGATGTTAGAAGACATGTGGCCGGTTGCATGAACTGCTTAGACTAATCTTAAAAGTTAGACATCTATTTTTTTCTTTTTAAAAGTCAGCTACGTGAAAACATTGATTGATCTAGTTTGAATCTCAAAAGTAAGAGTGATAACCACTTGCTTAATTGCTAGTTAGTCAAACTAGTTCTTAAAACACAGTCTTAATGTGATGATTATATTTATGCAACTAGCCCATGGACGCATGGACAATTTTTTTGGCAACATTACTGGTAAAGGTACTGTTTTTCAAGTAATGGAATAAGTCTTATTGGTAACTGGTAACTTTTTTTTTTTACATATTTTCAAAAGAGCTTCCTGTCCCCTATCCAGGCCTCCATATGTTTCAGAGTCATCTCATATATAAAGGACGCAGCAGGGATTGGTTTCCTCAAGACCATTAGAGATCATATAATGACAGGCCTCACTCTCCAACCCCCAAAACCAACAGAACAGACACAAGGCCAAGAAAAAGGAGGAGAGCGCAAGAGGCCGAGAAAAGGGAAGAGAACAAAAGAGGGGTGAGAAGGATGGAAAGGGTGGAGAGGTTTGGGAAATTGCCCCATTAAAGACAGAGATGAATCTCTGGTGGATTCCCGGGTCTACTAAATTACTGGTTGCGCAGAGGTTAATGCCAGACTAACGCTGAGAGGAAATGAACCTATGTGTGGTTCTCACTGTAATTTCAACATTTAGCTTTTAGTATGTGTAGTGAAAGCGTTGACACCTTTATCTAACACATCTGCATGTTAAAGTGCATTCTATATTTATAAATAACTCCACGTGTAGGCGCATTAATGCACATTTACAAGTACTTCAAATGAAGAAACATTCTTTTATTTGAGCTTTTTCCATTATCTGAAGAAAATCTGAGTGGCGTTTACCTGTGCGAAAGCCCCCATCATGATGTACTGCTGCAGCTGCTAAGGTGTTCAAAGTGATTTCAGCCTTAGCAAACACTATAAACATTTATACAAAATCCAAGTAAAACTGCCTTCTTCCAGAAGAAATGCATGGGACAGCATCTAATGAGTCTTGAGGAAATAGCCTTGCATGCGCAGGAGCCTAAACAAGAGGTCGAAACATAATCAGCAACAGATAAAAAAAGAAATGCAACAAATCAGAGGAATAACAGGATGTTCTTGATAACAGACTCGATAACATCAGTGTATGGAGATCATCACTGTTAGTGCTATCAGGTCAGACACTGATAGCCTCTGACACGCCCCCCCCACCTTCCCTTTTCCCAAATGCTGATTTGTATATTTTTAATACTGTAAGGAATGTTTGCAAGTGTATATCAAAAATGCTTCAAAAGAATAGTTTTCTACATTTAAGTGACATTGTTTTGTTAAATTACATAAAAATTACTTTTGCTTTTTTTGCCATAGTTAACACTGTCAAAGTTCCAGAGAATTGTAACTTTAGCATCTAAAAAGTTCGCCACAGAACGGGTGCTGAAAGTCACAGCTACTCCGCCCTCAAAACCACAGTTTCAACATGCTGTTCTTCATGTTTGCTTGAAACAATGTCACAAACACAGATGTGTGAACTGCACTCGGTAACAGCTTGCATTGAGTGGAACATGATCGCACCTAGCATCTAGCTAAGGGTCTGTGACACCTATAAACATTGTGTTGTGCTTTTGCAGAAGTTGTTAACCAACACGCTATCTTTTTCCATCATGATTTCTCCGAAAATCTATATAGGGTAAGAAATGCTTTAGCCACAGATTATACTCTTAATAATTTTAAGATTTTAAAAAGATTTTAGATTTCCAAAGATTTCATATAGCTGTGCTAGTTTCATGTCTCAAATCAATCTTCTCACAAAATAAAATAATGTAAATTCAAAATCCAAATCAAGTCAATTTTTCTGGTCAATAAAAAAAAAAAAAAGAAACAAAAAAAAAACTTGCTTTTGCAAAAGGAAGATGAACTGGATGTTTCAATCACACCATATGTGTTGGATCATGGACAATATGGCTTTTCAGTTCTTCAGCGTGAACTGGAGGTGAGAAGGACTTACATGCTCACAGAACCTAACTTTCACATATGTGACAGATTTCACACATTCTCTGCTAAGTTCACCTGTTACACCTGTGCATTGTGTTTCCACCAGGAGATCACTGTTTACTGCCCAACAATGAATTAAACGGCCATTGGCAACTGGTAGATGACATCTCTCTTCAAAAACGCCGAGATGAGAGAACAAAAATCTTATTGTTTTTGATTTTTATAATGAGGCACCATCTGAAAAATGAGTTTTCCATGGGTAAGTGGATATTTGGATGGAGACTCTTTCAGTTGGCAAACAATCATATTGTATCGAGTTGGTGTGTCGGCGCAGCCAAACTTACATCTGAGAAAAAAAGTGATTAGTGTGTAGGGTGAGAGTTCAGGTTCAGGCAAAGTGTGTCTTTTTTTCAGCAACAAACAGACTCGGTCAAAAGATGCCAGTCCACGCAAATGGAAAACAACAAACTCAGCGACCCTATTTCTTTCTTTTCCTCAGGAAATCCTAGAGGGCCACTTTTGTCTGCTAACTTTAAACATGTCTGGCTGCCATTTAAATCCCCAAGGACAAAGCAGACATGCTGGGAAAGGACTTATGGGTTATATAGAAAAGGAAATTTAGGGTGAGGATGAACTGGATCAGCGACTCACGAATGGTTTTGCTTCAGTACTGTCCATGTTACAATGTGACGACCCAATGTGTGGCTGTACAGCTAAATGCATTTTATTGTTTTGCATTCAGCATTGTTTTATGCTTCTTTCTGTAATCCCATGAGAGCAGACCTGTGACCCACCAGTTGAGAACCACTGATATGGAGATATAGAGTCAGTTTGAATGATGTGGCTCATATGAAAGTAGGTCATCTATTTAGAGACTCTTTTGGAGTTTGGAGGAAGATGAGAAGAAAGACCAAAGTCTTGGGCTCATATTTTGTATAAGGACCCCCGTCATCACTTTTTACATATGCATATAAGCAGAGGCCAGCTGGTCAATTAACTTAACACAGTCCAGATCAGCTTGAAAACCACTAGAAAATACACAAAAAATGTTGAAATGATAAACAGGGCATGTGGCCAGACGTTTTGATGGCAACTGCACTGTGTGTTTAAACTAAATTTCTGTAGGCTTACCATAAAATCTTGGCAATTGAACATTTTGGCAATTATCGGTCAAGAAATTAAGTAACATTTATAGGCTATTTATGTTTTTTTTTTCTTTTTTCTCAGCACAGATCAAACCAAAAAACAATTATAAAACACAAAACGATTAATGAAATGGCAAAAATATATAAGCTAAAATGCAGAATTATCAATACTGTGATTTAAGAATTTGTGACAACTTGCCCCAACCTGACATTTACAAGCAAATAAATCAGACTACTAGAAAAAAAAAAAAAAAAAAAAAAAACACTTTTGACTCAAAACCCTGAGTTTCTCAGATACAGCCCAACTTTTCCACATGACAACTAGCCCCGGTCTGTTCAATAGTGTGTTCAACTGGTTCTGTTGCTTTCCTTTGTCACAGCATCAGTGATAATTAGAGTCTATTGTGGTATGGTGTTTATTTAAAAAGGAAATGTAATTCTCAGGCTAATGGAATTTGTTTATATTCCATCTTAAAGCATGTTTGACAAAGACATTATGTGAATGACATCAGCATTCCATTTCTGTCTGCCAGCTGAGTATATTTCCTAATTCGCCTCTGCACAGATGTAAACACTTCGACGGCAGTCACAGAAAAGCACATCTGCTCCCAATGAACTATGAAATAATATCTTCATATACTCCTTTTGTCTTTATTGGTGACGATGAAACTGTAAGTTATGAATCAAGCATGTTAATTTAGCGTGTAATTAAATTTGGTGATTATTTTTTGGGTTATGTATGTAGTCTCTATGTTATAAGCTGCTAGCATGCATTAGCTCACTGTGGTTTCAAATATACAATGGTTATGGACCACAATCTACATTTTTCTTCCTATGACGTATGTAATTTTTAAGTGAGGTTAAAAAAACACTGTCTTGCCACCACTTTAAATAATTACAAACAGCTAAATTAAGAATTTGAATGGGTTTAAAGTGAGCATTGCCAGTTGCACACTGCACTGTCTCACTGGGATGGGGGAATATTCCGGTTATTAAGCCAAATAAGTCCTAAAAAAGAGCTTAGAAAGAGTACACCTTTTGTGTGTTTTACAGAAATTCCCCACATTATCCTCGCCTCAGAGATTTGCCAAATAGTAAACCAACCAAGTTTTTTTTTCTTTGTTAATGAACAGTTCACTCAGACTACATGAGCTTTAATGATTTCCAGAGGCACACTTTGAGTCAGCCAATAACAACAAAGCCATCAAAGGAAGAGTAATTCACTTCCTGTTGCTGCAGTGCCATTGTGACCGGATAGAGCCCTGGTCCATAGTCCATGGGCGATCACATGGCTTCTTATGTGTTCATGTGCTCATATAAAGTGTAAAGACTTGTCGTGCATAACAGTGAGACACAAGCTATGAATAAATCCACTCCCTCACCTAATATTAAAGGTGGAGCTGGGTAATGGAGCGATTCTTGGAAAATGTGAGGTAAGCAGCTGTTTAAGGCAGGAATACATGAACACGGACCTCCCAAACTTTCGTTTGGAGCACCAACTGTTATTCGAGAAAAGTCTGTACTTTCTTATGCATTATTGTGGGCTTGACTGCTTAGTTTTGAAAATATTTTTAAGGCTTATCTCTTACACGGTATCATATATTTTCTAAGATCCACCAGATGTGGAATGCGCTGAAAAACAAAGTTTCAATCTGTGTTAATGTTGTTTAGGAATATCAAGCCACATATCCCTCAAGTCTGCAACCTTTCTTTCATGAAACCCAATAAATGTAACTTGTTTGAACCCTACAAATGGCCCTGAAATGCTTTGAAGGGGTTTAGAGCGAATATTAAAAGTCTCCTGTAAGACTTGCTCGTCTTGTTTCGTAAAAGCGCCTCTTTATTAACCATCTAGATACATCAAAACTAACTAGCAGAGCGACTACAGTGAGGATCTGATTTTGTCCGTTCTTTATCAACCATTTAGCATTCCTAGCCTGTGGACATTGTCCATTTCTAGTGATGTGACTTCATTAGAAAATAGATGTAGTGTTTATATTGTTTATACCAACTAGATTACGCAGTCATCCCAGAATTACCAGCACTGAGCATTTTGAACCAACCACAACTTACCAACTGCCCTTTTTCTGCTTCACTCAAGAATCTTTATAACCACTTCGAAGAGTTTTTCATCTGGCAGCTGCCGTCTTTTTTAAAACAAAACAGGATATTTGGATGAGAACAGTCTAAACACTGAATTTCTCCTCCATCTACAACCCCTAATGTAGTGTGAATTTATATCACAGAGCTTAAAGCTGTAGCATTTTCTACGTCACTTTGGATCTTTATTTTGATTTATTTCTTGTTTCTCTGAGCAAATAAACTCTAGATCAAAATGTGTATATGCCATTCCTCTAAAGAATGTTTACATTTGATCTCTCTACTATGCCAGACCCCCTTAGTTGTCTTCTCGAACTAAGCACAACTATTTTTCAGAGATATTTTTAGTCATTGGAGCTGAAACAGCCTCAAGTGTCAAATCACTGGCGTCTGGATCTGATTATGAGGAAATTACTCAAAAAAAAAAAAAAAAAAAAAATTGAGAAGGACCATGTATGAACATGTGGGGATGGATGTCTTTAGCATCTTAGAAAAACATTGTACACTGCATTTTTCCCATAGTTTGTAACTTTTCTCATTCCAGAAAGTAACATCTCAGGCCATTAAGAGAAATTCAAAGATTAGCAGGACTACAGAATATGACTAAAATGCAAATGCCAAGAGAAAAAAAAAATTAAATATCCGATACAAATTTAAAATCTAAAATTTAAAAACACATGTCAGAGTTTCCTGTGCGCAACAACGAACACAGAGCGAGCCGTGATGTCCGACTGGCAAACAAATGACTCTTTGAAACCGTCAGTCAAAAAGATTTACAAGGCAGCCTCGAACTCGTGAGTGAAGCGGTTTGAAACAGACTTCAAAACGGTTGCTGTTCACAACTGAGTCTTGACTGAACTGTGAGTCATTTTTCTTAGAAACGACTAAAGCTGTGACTTAGCCTACTACCTTAGATTCGTGACTGATTTTTCCTGTGACAGCATGTAATTAAAGATACACATTCACAACAGTTTTAAGTATTTCAACATTTGATAGCCAAATGTGAAGATTAATCAACTGTGAGAATATAATAGGTTTGGCTAACATATTGGAACCATGACAAAATTGTACTTTTTTTTTTCTTCAAAAATACCAAAATATTCATTAAAATATGATATTCATATGACACAAATACAGTCAGGATCAGTAGATTGACAGCATCAAATGAACAAATAGGCTAGTAAATACAACTATAAAAACACCATTTCATAAACCTCAAGGGTTTTTTCAGAGGGGTTTATAAACTTCTTAAAGAAGGCTTTCTCATGAGTCACAGCCATCCCACTCCTGTAATCCTCTGCTTTGAATGTGGGAAAGCGAAATTTCCCTCCATCTTTTGTTCATAGGACTGAATCCCAGACTAATGACTAAATACAAAAAACAGCCTTTTGTATATCAGCCCCCAGATATGTGGAGCTGTGGGGTTGCTGGACTGCACGGTGTCATAGACCAATGCATTAGCGTGACCAATGCATTATGCATAAGTGTGTGAATATAAAGTGACAAACAATGAATAAATAATAGAGTATGTGAAACTATTTTGTCGATGGAGAGGCCGCGATTGTGTGTGTATGAGAAAGGAATGACACATTATCTCTGGTGACTTCCAGGGCTTATCAGAGAATGTGTTTGATAGAGAACAAAGCAGAACGGATGAGGAAGAGAAAGAATGGGGGAAAGTGTTGAAGGGATAGCTCACCTCCCCACCCCAAAAAAAATCCTGTCACCATTTACTCTCACTCTTTTCCATATAATTAATGGGAACTGTGGCTATCAAGTTTTAAACTGACACAAAAAACTTTCCTCACTACTTTTCAACTATTAACAGCACACACCATTCCGACATTTTTCACTGACCATTTGTATCTCAAATCAAACATGATATTAGAAAACATTTGGTAATAAGAAATGTGAGAATGGTGTGTGCTGTTAAATGGCATGTGTGTGCCATTTTTGAACTCCATATGACTTCTGTAGTCTATTTCAGAGTTCATTGTGAAATTGAGGAAGCTAATCACATCAGAATTTTCATTTTTGGCTGAACTTTTCCTTTCGATGTTGGGTCTGAGACTGTATCTGAAACAAATAAAGTCCTCAAAACTTCAGAATGAAAGTCAGTATTGTGAATTGAGCAAGAATGCACGACAAATTATAACCAACAATGAGAGGTTTATGCTGTTCCCCTTCAAATCTCGAGCGGGAAGAATTGGTCAAGAAGTTCATGCAGGAAATGAGGATGCTAGTAGCACTATATAAAGTCTATAGTATACATGTAAGCTTTCAGTATAATCAAAATGGTCCCAAATGACGGTTTCTTCCGGTGTTTATTTGTACCAGAAATCCCTGCTGACCACAACATCATCCATTGACACGAAATGCTCTCTTCCGTCTCTCTCTGATTTCCGTGTACATGGTTTTGCGCATTACTGTAAGTCAAACAGAATCCCACCACCAGATGAAGTTTCAGTGTCATGATAGGGGGCAAATTCAAATAACAAAGAACCCATCATTCAAAGTTTGTTGTGGCTGTGATAGGCTCGCTGTAATTAACCAGCATTTTGGCCAAAGGCAGTGTACTGAACACAACATGGTTTAGTCAATTGGGAGACAGACAACTTGGCCTGTATGGCAACATAGCAACTTTTCCAAGATTTTCTTTTAAATAATAACATTAAAATGTTAATCACTGTCCTTCTGAGACACCACTGAGACAAACTTTTACACAAGTAAAGATAATACAAACTTATAATTTTGACCACTTCCATTCACTTTGCATCTTTTTAAATTAAATCTAAGCAGTTAAATGTTTCAGTCAGATATTTATTGGTTTAAAAGCACCAAATTTACATTATATTTGCCAGAGAGAGAGAGAGAGAGAGAGAGAGAGAGAGAGAGAGCAGGTCTGTCATTATTTCCAGTAGCTAAGGCTTTTAGACAGTTGGGAAGGATCAAACCCACCCCCTCGAACACAGGAAGTCTCATGACCTCACAGGTCCAGCCTTTCCACCAAGCCAAGGATAACAAAACACGAATATAAATTCTATTCTGAACTGTCAATGCTGAACTCTCTCGAACCTAAGCAAACACTTCAATATTCATTGAAACCTTGATAAGAATCGACTACATGTGGATTGGTAGGGAGTATCAAATATGTAAAATGCTTTACAGATATCAACACTGAAGTTGGAAAAAGATGTGGCATGAGTTAAATATGGTCTCTGCAACTGGATTAATGCATTTATTTAATAGTCTTCTAAAAGTTTGTTGGTTTGACGCAAGTTCATTAATTCCAGTGGCCAGTGAGACTCTTTGTGCGACAACACAGTAAGTTTAATTACTGTATTTTCCCACAGCGCCAGAGCAGCATTCAAAGGGAGTTTCTTTCCATCGCTCTCAACCACAAAAAACAACAGTAAAATGAATTGAAAGAGAAGGCTGAGCTGTTCAAAGTTTGTGTATTCGGCTAATGCGATTTCGCCAGAGAGAATGAAGTTAAAATTGATTGAATTGGCAAAAGCTTTGTGATCGCTGACCGTTAATTTGGATCATTTGGGTTAAAACCTGTGATTTCAAGGTTTTAAACAATACACTGATGACTTGAACACTTAACTGGTGAAATTTCAGTCAATTGAATAAGAGAGTCGTCACAACAGTATAGAACCGAATGGCTCATTGTCGTCCATGACAATGCTTGAGTGTTGAATAAAGACAAAAGAAAACACAACAAACAAACAAGATTATATATGTAGTTTAACTATAGTGTAGCAGTTTCGCCATACACTAAATATATATATAAGACAATTTTCACTCAGATTTTGCTAACAAACTAGCAATTAATAATTAAAATAACTACAAAGAAATGGCAAGTAAGATTGCATTAAACGTGATATTTTGAAGTGGAAAGACTGAAATTGTATTTTCTTGTAAAACGCACTCCAATAATCTTTGTTTTATTTTTCACAATGTAGTTGAATATAATAGCATTCACAAGGGATTAAAAAATACATTTTGTTTCATTGTAATTTTTTCTCTTTTAGTTTTTGTCGTGGCAATTTTCAATTTCAGTAAAGGTATGAGGCAAAGGTCTTTTGAATATTTATTTCCTGCAAGAAATGGTGACGTATAGTCGTATAGTTATTACAGTCATGGCTGCAGAGTGCGACCAAGAATGACGCTCTGACTCAGTATTTATATCTTAATCAAATCAGGAGGATTCTATGCTTGCATCTCAACCAATCATGATGCATATTCAGCATATGTGTCCATTTAAGGTTTCCATCTGTTTCCCCTAGTTGTGTTTCTAAGTATTTAATACAAATAATTTTCTTTGAAGCGACATTTTCTCTCACACCTTTCTCGCACTTAGATTTCCTATATCTCCCAGCTTATGAAAAACTCAAACTGAAGCACTCAGAGACAGAACACTCTGTGAAGCAAATAATACAGATAATAATAATATTTTAAAGAAAAATAACATTTCCTCCCCAGTTTAAATGGGGGATTTTGTTTATTTTAATAAAGCAAAAATGTCAAATAAATTTTTTAATTTCATTACTTTTTTAATATTTTGAAACAAATGGTTTTGGAGTTACGTGTAATGCATTGGTAGCCTCAACAGGGAAGTACCATTGGTGAAATGACCACCGTATATGGAAAAAATACCACATATAAACTTCCATCTGGACTTGCACCTTCTTCTTCTCGCCGGGAACTGTCACATCTGTATCACAGGAGCACCAGACATACAAGTATCTGAAACAGGAGTCAGGAATCAGGGTGAGCCAACAGTCTCTGTGGGGAGTATCTTGATTATCAGGCCTTTGTGTGTAAATGTAGGTAACATGCTGAGCCCAAGATATCCAGACACAGCAGGAGCCATGAGTCTGTCTGCTGGCCCGAGCTTCTCGTGAGGAGGTGGAGTCCTTCTGATATTGTCATTAAGAGACCCTGAGGGCAAGAAGCAGAAAAGACAGATAAAGCAACTCTATGTTCACTATGTCACCCTGGCCACCCACTGGAAAGCACCAGAATGTGCAGAGTGCTGAAAAAGTAGGCCATCATTGCCCTTTAAACAGGTGAACAAGACAGACTTCTCCCATGTGTTTAACTTCTGCCAGGAAGCATGCAATGCAATGCTTTGTACTGTTTCATATGTCATAGAGTGAAGAATCCATCTTCCACATGTTTCAAAGAGCTATTTTTCATAGTTGCATAATAAATATTTTTTTACTAAAGTAGTGGCTATTCTGTTCCACGTCCAGACAGAGGGGACACAGTGTCCCTCTGGAGTGCTTTATTCGGCACGACCCAGTATGACCTCATAGGTGTTTCTCAAGGAAATCCCTCTCCCTTGGAGGTACAATGACAGAGTTTCCTGTTTAAGAAAGCAGGATCCGGCTTCTGACTTACACTCTCCGCTGCCTTATGTAATTCCAGTTCAATTCTACAACTGCTCATGTTTTACGTACTTGTGCATCACATACTCAAAATAACCAGGGTTATTTATTTAGTCATACTTGTTTATGTGCCTGTTTGCACGTCAGAATGAAAGAAAAGAACACTGTAGAGGACAAGGCTCAAAACATAATGCATTACAATTATTTATCTTGTGTTTGCGTATAAGGATGAGAAACGGTTAAAAAAATGCATGAGTTCTTGAATTAAAAAAAGAATTAATGTTAACTGTTAACAGCAAATATAGGTCAGTAAGTCAGGAAACTGCTCTCAGATGACAAATCTTTTACATACAAATCTTAGAACTGTGATTTAAACAAAAATGGTGTGATTTGTTTAAAAAATGGTCAAGTGAAAAAATACTTTTTTTTACAGTAAATTCACAGTAAAACCTTTCTTTTTGTTTGTTTTCTTTACTTCACATTTTTAATTATAAGACCCAAATATATAAAAATATAACGAAATGCTTCTAACTCACAAAAATAAAAATAAAAGTTCTTCACAGAAGTACTGGCGTTTTGAATCTTGTTCATTAGGCTACATTAGTGCTGCATGAGCAGCCACAGACGAATGCCAAGACCAGCCCACTGCAGGACGAGTCTTGAGCCCAGGTTCAGCTCTCACATCAGCTGCCGGCCGGAGCGCTTGTCACTTGTACGCAGGACATGGGGCAGAGATAGTGGAGCAGAGGAGGATTTGTCATTTCCAGACACAGCTCGATGTTTCGAACTTGAAAGGTAAGCTGCGCTTGTTTACACGAATGCGCGTGATCTCATTTGAATATAGGTTAAAGCCAGTTCTGGAGAACTGAGTGTGCATTATGTAAACTAGAGTGGTTTTGCATGGACGCGGACTTTTCGTTTCAGTCACGGACTGGTTCAAGTTTGCTTCGTCCATTTCTATTAATTCAGTCTGTGAGCTGAGAGAGTTAACCGTGATCTGTTCACGCGACGCGCAACACTGTAGTGATTATTTACCGAAATAATTACGCAGAAAATGCTCGAGTCGTGTGATTGTCCGATTACTCCGCAAAACTGTTCATAACGGTTAATTATTAAACGACAATAAATCGTTGAAAAATATAAAAACGCTAAAGTAAACCTCCTAATTTGATAACCAGGATTTTCTTGTCTTAGCCTATTATGCAACTGTAAATAGTTTAAATGGCAATAAACGATACGTGGAAATTAACTGCATTTTTTTATTTTTATGACATGTTTTATAAAGTAAAAAAGCATGACAGTCTACGAAGGAAATTTGTATTTACCACGGCATTTGGCTAAGTATTTTTGAGTACAATACTATAATAATGTTTAATCTGTAAAAACTTTAGTATTATCAGTATGCCAACATTTTACACTAGCAGACAAATTTTAATAGTTCAAATAGATTGGTATATTAACATAATTTGATGTCACATACATGTCACGCATCTGATGTGTGTAAAATGTACTTTCGATAAATACTTCATCACTGTAATATTTTTGGTAAAGGTTTTGACAGCTACAGTTGCTAGTTTTTTTAACAGTACTGTTTTTTTTTACAGTGTAGCCTACTAATTCTAATACTGATACTCAAAACATGGTTTACTTTATTACAAAGTATTTCTTTGTTTTCCTTCAATTGTAGAGTTCTAATTAAAATCTCCATTTGTTTAGATACATTTGACAGCTACAGCTACTAGTTTTTTTTTTTTTTTACAGTACTGTATTTTTTAAAAAGTGTACAGACTAACTAATACTGATACTCAAACACAATTTACTTTACTACTTTTTGCACAATTACTCCATAGTTTTCTCACAATTCCTAATCAAATACAGTCAAATTAAAATCTCCATTCATTTAGATAAAAACTGTTTGTATGTCTACACTGAAATAAAATGTTGACTATGAAGTCTAATTAAACATTTGAAATGGAACATGATAAATGCAAAATATTCAATTGTATATGCATGTTTTTATTTTTTGTTATGTTTTATTTTTATATGTATTTTTTATATTTATTATGTTTATCATTACATTATGTTTACCCTAATTATTTAACGTTGTTTCTACTGCTTTATTTCAGTTCCCTCTGGTGGCCTTTGAGGATATAGCAAAGCAGTGATTTGAGCTACAAGAAGGACAAAGTGAATATTTCAATATAAATTATCCTCCAACACAACGATGTTAAATCCTCTTGAAAGTTGATTTATGTGCTTTGTTGGAATATGGCAATAAGAGGGACTACAGAGGATAGCTTTTAACAGAGGATAGTTTTTAAGAATAGCAAAAGAAGAAAGAAGAATGGAAGCCTCATACGGTGCTAGCGCCGCCGTTGCTCCAACTCTGCCATCGATCACCTCGTCTCCAGGTTACCTGATCAGAATGTTTCGGGAGTATCAAAGCAACGCCGTCATCATGTCCCATTACAACTTCACCGGAAAGCTGAAAGAGAACAAATACCGGGATGGACTGAAACCCGAGGCCATTGCGTTTCTCATCATCTGTCTTCTCATCGTGGTGGAAAATGCCATTGTTTTGGTGGCAATATGGAAGAACAAAAAATTCCACATGCCCATGTACTACTTGCTGGGCAACTTGACGCTCTCTGACTTGCTGGCAGGCTTCACCTACATGGTGAACATCGTGACTTCGGGTGCAAACACTCTCAAAATGACTCCAGTTCTGTGGTTCCTTCGAGAAGGCGGCGTGTTTATCACACTTTCTGCATCTGTCATCAGTCTCCTCGCTATAGCTATCGAGCGGCATGTCACGATGGTCCGGATGAAGCCGTATCAAGGGGCCAAGCGTGGCCGAATGTTCGGTTTGATTGTTGCAAGTTGGGTTCTTTCGGTGCTCCTCGGGATTCTCCCAATCATGGGCTGGAATTGCATAGGAAATCTGGACGAATGCTCCACCGTCTTGCCTCTTTACTCCAAGAGCTTCATCCTCTTTTGCATTACCGTGTTCACTCTGGTTCTGATGTCCATCGTGGTGCTGTACGTGCGCATCTTCCGCATAGTGAAGTCCAACACCCAGCGATTAGGCTGCAGCCCTCAGCGCAAAGGTCTGACCAGGAAGTCCCAGAAGTATCTGGCTCTGCTGAAGACAGTCACCATCGTTCTCGGGGTCTTCATCGCCTGCTGGTCGCCTCTCTTTGTGCTCCTTCTGCTGGACTTCGGCTGCCCTGCTCAAAGTTGTGAGGTGCTGTTCAAGGCAGACTACTTCCTGGGTATTGCCATGATTAACTCGCTCATAAACCCCATCATTTACACCCTAACTAGTAAAGATATGCGGAGAGCCATTCTGAGACTGGTCTGCAGCTACTGTCTGATATCAAAAGACGGAGAGGTGAAGAAGTTTGGCATGGCTTTCCTAGACTGTAGCACCAGTAAGGTAGAGGTGCCGTCACAAAGGCTGGAGGGCCTCGAAACGATGGTCTCCTCGGGGCACTTCACACCAGCCACTATTAAAGCTATCTACCCGAGGATATTGAAAAGCTGAGGAAAAAAAATGCATTAAATTCAAACTGACAATGCAAGTCTTAATGGACAGTTCAACTTCTCCTGGTTCAGGTTGAATATTTATAAAACTGCCAAACAGACAAGTATGAGGTGCTTGGGAATGAATTCAGGAGACGTTGGATGAGGTGGAACTCATAAATGAAACACATAAATGTTGTTTTGGACTTTAGAGCTGAAGACTTGGTTTCCTCCACATGCATTGAAGCAAACCACGAGGCTACCAGAGAACATGGTAGACCAGACAATAGGATTGTTTTTTTACTGTGATAAATACCAGTGTTTAAAATGGATTGTCTGAGGGTCAGACTTGCAATACAAGAGCTACGGTGCCTTTTTAAAAATAGGATTTTAAACAGCAAAAAACAAGCAGTTATACATTATTGTGCAAATATGCTTTGAAAAGAACTCTTCTGATGTTATACGGGACTCGTATGAGCATTTTTTTTTCAAGATTTTGTGGTGAAAAGACAAAAAGAAAATGACGGGTTGATGCCACCACACACAAGCATGTTAGTCCTCTGGCATTTTAAGAGTACATATGCATGCAAATAAAAAGGCAAGTGACTATTTTTCATTTGTAAGATGTTTCCTCTTATATTGGTGTTTCGGGAAGTAATGTTTTCATGTTAAAGCTCCCCTTAACCACGTAACCAAGTATGCTATACTTGTCTTTATTTGTTTATTCAGTAAATATTGTTTCAGCTGACATAAGGTGGCACAAGCTATATAAATATTGTAACATAGTTTTTATGTTGTTTTTATGGAATGGCATCATTTATCTTTAGCAGTCTGCAGTGATAAAAAAAAAAAAAACAGCACTGACATTCAAGCAATATTGCATTTCTGTAAAAATCTGTACTGAAAAAGATGCATTTTATGTGTTTAAACGTATTTTGTTGATCCTAAATTATGAGCCTTAAAAACAAATCTTTTATAAGTGCATTCATTAAAAATGTTTTCTTGAATGTTTGCTGTTTGTTTAGTTTTGTGTAGCTTGCTTCTATAGATTACATTTAAGCTATGCCCATTGTTTCCCATGAAAAATAAAATAAAGAGTGAAACAAATATAAATGTATAGGTGTATGTAAATACATACATTTTGCTCAGACGCAGTGGAAAATCCATCAACTGTTTTATCATGAGCATAGTTATAAAACAGCAAATGCAAGAATATAAATAGTTAAAGTGCATGCAGGAATTTGAAAACAATGCTCTCGAAGTGAGTCTAGCTAATTTCCAGTTGCTTCAATCACACTCAACCACATGTTAACCAAGCATAAACTAAACTATATTGTGGTTTCATCCTTTCACATGAGCCACACACAGAATTTTCTCACCGTTCTGTTTTTGCAAAAAAACCCCTACAGAAAAAAAGATCATAAGCTCGTGCCAGTCCGGATGTTTATCGAAGCTGAAATGGCATGTGTCTGCACCTCAAGGGCATGATGTGACTCATTTTTGAAGTCAAACGACCAAAGGTTAAACTGGTCACGCACACAGAGTAGGATGACTAGGCTTTTGAAAGAATACCCATCCATCTGCACTGACAGATATTAAACACTGAAATTAGAAATAGTGAAAGTAGTGTAGTGAAAGTACAGAAAGAAAAGCTCTGGGAAATTATATAAAATCTTTTTGAATGAAAATGAAATCATATCTGAATATATATGCTATATCCTACATCGTCACACTTTATATTTAAAAACATCTATTAAATATTTAAATTAACCTTAGGCAGGAGCTATATAAAATAAATCTGATTTATTAATTATCGATCTAAATATACACACATCTTAAAAAACAACAACAACAAACAAACTAAAATCTACATAGTTTCAGTTCAAAGGTTTTTCATGTCAATAAATCCTAATAATTAGGATTTGTCTGCCAGCAAAAAAAAAAAAAAAAAAAGTACAATAAAAGTAACTTTAAAGGATTAAGCACACCAAGACTGAAACAAAAAAGCAGTACGAACAAACAAAAGGTCTGTTCACACAGAAAGAGAAGCTCACTTTCATGTTAATGCATCTACCCCTATATTTTGAAAAATGCTGCATGTCCTTTTTATATAAATAATTTTTCTTTGTCCTTTTTTCAGAAGTCCTGAGAAATCTCTCTCTAAATTAGTATTCAACAAGTATTAAGAGAGTACTTAATTTCATTACAACATTTGCAAAAATTGATTTTAAATTTCATAGGAAATTCCCTGCTCTATGGGAACAGCAGGTGAGCCTTTTAACAAAGAGCAAGTTATAACACAAATCTCACAAAATGCTATTCTAGTAATGCAAATCATGCATTTTCAGGCTGTGGGGGGAACTTTGTGAATGCATAGTGACATCTTGTGGTGTGTGATGCACAGGGGGCAAATTTATTAACAGAATTACAAGACACATACAGACATATATATATATATATATATATATATATATATATATATATATATATATATATATATATATATATATACACGCATAAAAACAAAGAGTAATTTAGCTAACAGTGTACATGCGCACCAGGTCTACCATTCAGTATCAACCAGGCTCCACAGGTCATCGCTGATCTCACAGGGCGAGCGGGTGGATGTGTCTATGTTAATGGGGGTTGCCACATCCGCACCGTAGTGTACTGCCAAAAGACAAAAGGGATTTCATACAGTCTAGAATATGAAACTGTTATGTTCATCATCATCATCATATACAGTAAATGTGTCCGAATTACCTCCCCTCAGGATGTGCGGCTCTGTGTCCACCTCCAGCTTGATCTTGGTCACTTTAAAGTAGAGCTGAGCAACGTATCTAAATCAAGTGAGCAGCAAAACAATACAAAACAGACTTTTTTAAGTAGACATGATTTCAAAGCAATCTGGCAAAACAGTGACTTACAGTCATCAACATATCACTATTAGGGTTTCCACACAATGACTTTGCATGACTTCTGCATTCGTTTGTGACTTGTTAAAGTTTTTTCATTTAAAAAATCATAAAGATTGTATTTTATACTCTGTGTAACTATGTCCATGACCTTTCCAGATATTTTCAGGTTTCATGTGAACCTGGTGATATACTCTTCCATTCAAAAATCGTCTGGGTGTCAAAGAATATAGTACTTTCATCAAGGATGAATTACATTGATCAAAAGTGACAGTAAAGACATTTTAAGGGTTCCAAAAGATTTCCATTTCAAATAAATGGGTAACACTTTATTTCATGGTTTCTTAACTAGTTACTTATTAGCATGCATATAACTAGAATATTAGCCATTTATTAGTAGTAATTAAGCACATATTAATGCCGTATAAAACATGACCTTATTCTACATCCCTAATCCTACCCAATACCTAAACTTAACAACTATCTTACTAACTATTAATAAGCAGCAAATTAGGATTTTTACTGTGTTTAGATCAAATACACGCAGCCTTAGTGAGCATAAGAGACTTCATGAAATAAAAAACCCTTTTGAATGGTAGTGTACACGATAGAGGATTGAACAATGTAGTCCTTTGTCATTACAAACACAAGAAGGTGAACTAAAGCCAGGTCAGTGCTTGCTTACATGGCTGAAGGAATGACCTCAGTTGTGTCCTCATCCACTTCCTGTTGCAGAGTTTGAATTTCTTGCTCAGTATCTCTGAGTCTTTCCAACTCTTTCTGCAAGAATCTGACCCATGCGTTAAGGAAAGTACAGTAAACAACCAAAAATCGTTTATTGTTTTTAATGTATTTTTTTTTTTATTTTATTTTAGGGTTAGTTTAATTTTAATTTAAATGTTCTTTCTGTTCTCTTGTGTTGTATGTATATTTGTATGTCTGCATGTACCCAGAGCTCCAGGAAACCACAACAAATTTCCTTGTGTGTTTGCGCACACTTGTGAATAAAGCTCATTCTGGTATGGCCAATTCTTATAGTGAGAGCAGTAGACTTGTGCCGGTATTCGGTAATGCGATATATCGCGGTAATGAATATGCACGGTATTGTTATCGTGGGCACTTCTAAATACCGTGAATAATTATATATTACAAATTATTCAGAATTTGGAATGCATTTTAAGAATATGTTTCCCATCAACTGCTCAAAATGCACAACACCGCTGTATGCTGCTTGAAAGAAACATGTGCTCTGATGTAAACAAGCACGTAAGAGAAGCACATGGAGGAACACGTGAGAGACGCGCTGAATGAAAGCACATTCACTCTCTGACAGCAGATGGCGCTAAACTGCAGCCCTTACCCTGTAAACCCCATAAATAAAGCAGCTGCTACTTTCTAAACCATATTTAAATCATTTTAAATAGCCATTCAGATTTGTGGATTTGCTATGGTGTTCATCACAGAGCCAAATACTTAAATATTTAGACTTAATAGGCTATTTATTTTCAAACTTTTTTTTTTTTAATCTGGACTACAAAATGCCCTAGATATTGTTTGAAAGTGTTTTGATTCTTTATTTTTCATTCACACTTTACATTAGGGCTTCTTTAGTTAACAAACTGCCAATTAAAAATTCTTCTGAACATTCATTAATCTTAGGTATTCCAATATTTAAATTTAAATTAAATTTAAATTTATGCATTGAGCAGACGCTTTTATCCAAAGCGACTTACAGTGCAGTACATTTTTTTAACAAAGATTAATAACTTCTATAGCAAATGTAGCTATTGCTCATTGTTTAGCTGTGCATTTATTGAATGAGCACTATGCTATGTCCGAACTGATTACACTATATTTTATGTATTGCACTATATTTTATGTAAAATCATTTTCTATTTTTAAACTGTCTTAAATTCTTTTTAAGTCAATTTTTAAATAATTTTCAAAGTTCTTAGATCGCTTGTTTTATTTTTGAGGTTATTTTTCTTCATTTTTTATTTTACTTTCTTTTATGTAAAGCACTTTGAATTACCATTGTGTATAAAATGTGCTATATAAATAAACTTGCCTTGTGTTAATGCATTAAACTAAGGTTAACTAATGATGTCTTATTGTAAAGTGATACCTATTGGTCTTTATAGTTCTTTTGCACTTTAATGTGTAAAACTTTTAACTTTATATATTTTTTCTGTATTGCTTTATTGTATTTAAATGTTCAGTTATTTTTGTTATAAGAAAAAAGTTATTTAACCTGTTATACTGTATTATGACCACTTTTTTAAAACTAAATTTCAATACCGTGATAATACCGTATACCGTGGCAAAACATTATCAATTAATCGCAACAGGAAAATTTGATACCGGCATATCCCTAGAGAGCAGGTTCTGGTTCAGGTCTCGGGGGACGCATCATACTGAAGGATACTCCTGCTCTGAGTCCAGGATCTGGCTTTTGGAGAGGCTCCGCTGTACTTCCTGCTCCATCCTCTCGATCTCCTGCGCCATCTGGCTCTTCTGCCGCTCTAAATCCAGAAGCTTCTGGCCCACCACTTCCTCTGCATGTACAAGATCTTTAAAAAGAAGACAACACAGAAAGAAATGTTACCTTTTATTATTGTATTTTGTATGTTAATATAAATTAGTAAGCTAAAAGTCAGCATTAGTAGTAGAGTAATACCATTTAAGAGCTCGGTCGTGGTCTTCTTGGTCTTGATGTGGTGGTCAAAGAACTCCTGCAGCTTCTCTCTTGCTCCTCGAAGAACGCTCTCTGCCTTACTGCTCTTGATGAACTCGATCAGTGCTTCCCCTGATTTCTCAAGGTCATCGTCATGCATCGCTTCGTTCTGGGACATGTCTGCAGTAATAATGCTTCTGCAGAGAAACGCAGCACAGACGGAGGTGAAGCTGTGTGCCACGACAGAGCATTTTTTCATTTTGCAGATATTTTCACTAAAAGCGCCTTCCAAATGAGTTACAATGCAAGCAGTGTCACAGTTAACAAGATTCACAGGATATATATATATAAAGATTGGTAACGAGCTAAAGCAATGGTGAAATACTGAAAAGAAATATAAATATGAATAAAAAGGATAAATATTTAGTCAATGCATTTTAACTGGACGTCAAACATGAAATATGAAGGCTACTTTTTATTTCTTTTACTGTATATGTTAGATATTATTCAGTGCTCGACAAACCAACAACAAGAGTTCATGCCAGCATTTACACTGGCACCAAATTACCAGTTTTTATCTTCAGCAATGCTTTTTTTTCCCAGAAATATTTATATTTTTCATTAAATGTCTCATTCATCTACAGCTATAACCTTCTGAGAAACAGATTATTTTTACATTGGTTGGAGCATAAGAAAAAAATGGAGAAAATATATTTTATTCATATTTTATACTATGTTCTTTGTAGAGGACGGCAGGACTAAATTATTCAAAAAGATAAATAAACATTAAAAGGCATTTATAGGCAAAAACAATGTTTTATTTTTCATTCATCAATCAGTTTTTAGGTTTCAGGCTATTTTTAGCCAAACTTTATACAAAGATGATTCTCGACTATGTTATGAAAGATATAACAGAATTATTTGATATAATGCTGTAGTTTATGGAATATGTGTGTAAAACTGGTTTTCCCATTCTATACAGTGTATCTATACATTGCATCTAATTTGCATATTAATGTGTTCTTGGGGCAAACCATAATGATAAAGAAGTGTTATAATGGGAGTAATAATGTGGCAACATTTTCATAACACATTCTCATATTTCATAGGAATATTGATCTATAATTTCTTTCCCTGTAGACTTGTGTCTCTCCCAAAATGTCTGATTAACATGATGTTTGTCCTCTGCAGAAGACACATATGAAAATTATGACCTGTTTCATAACAAAAAGTCATATTCCGATTTGAAACCCCATAACATTTTTCTGAGATGTTTATTTATGGCAATTTTAAAATTAGTCAGATTTAAATGCTAATTACAAAACATTATCATATTTCCCTAAGAGTGCTAAATTTGATCATTCTGTTAATATCAGTCATATTTAAACACTAAGGAGAAGGAGTGTTTATGATCAAACCTCTGAACATCTGATATCTCTAAAAAGCCCTGAATGTGCTCAGTACGGGACTTAAACCTGTGGCATGTAGGGTCTCAGAGAAATTCACTAAAATATAATGTCCTCTTGACTCTACATGGGACACAAAGGTCTATGCCTGGCTCCCAGGAGGATAATATACCCGCATTTTATTTCTACACATTGAACAAAACCTCTTTTAAACCAAAGATAACTGCGAATCAGTAGCTGTATTAGCTGTTAAAGTATATAGTCTAGTATGAAAGGTGTTTAACTAATATTAATATTAAAATGACAGACTGTAACAAACATAAACAACATGATATCAAAACAAACCTAAAACAACCACACAATAGCGTCCCCACAAATACACGATTTACGGATTTAGTCAAATGTGGCGCTTTAGAACACTTCCAAACAACACTTATTAATAAAATACACGATATAGTGGCTTACTGTAAAATATTTCGGAGCAAATAAAGTCTCACCAAACACACGCGCTGCTTATCCGGATTTCAAACTGGCGGCTGCTTGGCGCGCTTTCCAGAAACGCGCCTGAATACAAACCAGCTTCAGCGATTCAAGCTTTCGTTTTCACTCCATCGTGACCATTGTTTTAATACATTTAATTACACAGAAAATCAATAATGTGCTCTTGTAAACTATTCGAGGTTATTTTAAATAGACGCTAGAATTACTGTCAGGCAACTATCTGAGACACCTAAAAAAAGTCAAGTCAAAACTAAAGCCCCAAGGCGATATGAGGATGGTCAGAAACAGCTGTTTTGTTTTAGGCTTATCCCTTACCAATATTCGTTTATTTCTCATTATGACTTTAAAAATATTTAATTAACAAGTAGTACATGAACATTAAGTTTAAAACCAAATGCCACTTAATCTGAAATATCTTTATTGTATTGAAAAGAACACGTAACTAAGTCTGACAACTCTTATGTAATGTTTTCCATTTCCCGCTGAACACAATATGAAAAGTGAAAGAAGTGTCTTTATTTTTACTACAACTCCTCTTTTTATTTTTATTTTTTTTAAGTACAGATAAAAATCATTCATGAAACAATGACGAACCAGATACTTTCAGCATTCAAAGAATGTATTAAAATTAGAAAGCGTATTATTTCATGGTTTCTGGTCCCTCGTGAAAAAAAAATATAGAAAATAAAATCAATATGCCAAACACAAACTCAAACTGGTTCACTTTCAGCATGACTGCGTGCTCTTTTTCTGCTGCTTTTCCCTTTTCTCCCGCTCTTTTCTCTTCTGTCTGTACAGCTCTCTGAAGTGGAGTCTCTTTGGATTGAGCCCGTAGGCTTGCAGTCTCTGTCTGCTGAACTCTCTTCCAGCCATCTTCACCGTCATGGACCTGGAAAGCAGGCGTCCGCCCCTGCGCCTCATTTTCTTTTTGAGCCGATCAGGTTTTTCAGTCCTTTCCTTGGCCGCCTCCTCTTTCGGGGTTACAGCAGACTCCTCCCGCTTCATCTTCTTCTTAGGGACCAAGAACTCCTCGTCATCCTCCCCTTCGTCCCGTACAGCGAGGTCCTGGACGTCTGCTCGGTCTGTGCTGTCAACTACAGCGCTTTCAGAAGCATCTTCCGTCAGATCTTGCTTCTCCATCTTGACCTCAGACCTCTTTAGACGATCCCTTCTCTTCTTACCCACCTTCCCCTTGGGCTCCATCAGCTCCTCCTCACCTTCGTTCCTGTGTAAAGAAGCACGAACACGCTAAAACACAAGTACTCATATGATGGTGAACAGGATTCTTAAAAAGGTTTTCAAATGCAAACGTTTCATTTGTATGAGGTTCATGCATAGATAGTTTATAGCTTGTGTGTCATGAATATGATGTTTAAATGAACACTCACTCCTTATACAAAGACACAAACACTTGCTGTTTCTTCTTGTTATTCCGTGCTTTGATCTGGAAGTTCTTCACGTCACATAGCTCCTCCCTCTCTGACCTGAACAAGGAAAAACTCATCAAAAACCTATTCCAGGCCAGTGAAATATTTTTTTTTATTTAGCTATTTATTAAGTTACTTTCCCAGATAATATCATTTATATATATATATATATATATATATATATATATATATATATATATATATATATATATATATATATATATATATATATATATATATATATATATATATATATATATATATGTATGTATATATCACTATATATTCCAAAACTTCACTGTAGCTCCAGGTTAACTCCTATCCATCACAAAAACTGCTGTGTGGTACCTGTACATGCAGGTCTTCCTCAGTGAGCACCAGCGGTTCAACTCACTCTCCTCTGCTTTCAGGATCTATGGAAAGAGTTTCAGTTGAGAATAACATGGAAATATTAGCCAGATGTTTTCGGAAGGTTTTTTTTTTCTAAATAAGATACTATTAAATAAATCACGGAGTAGAATATGTAATAGACTTTTTATTAAATCATGCAAAATTCTAGGGACGCACAAAATGTGGCTAATAATACAGCTATGATTATTTTCATACTACTATGTTTGGGGTCAGTATGTTTTTGAAAGAAGTCTTATTTGATCAAATATACATTGTGAAATTATTAAAATTTTAATTTGTTTTTCTAAACGAACACTTCTGAAAATAATGTATATGTATAAATGTATACACATTAAACAGTAAAAACTGTAATATTGTGCAATATTATTACAATTTAAAAGAATGGTTTTCTATGTTAATGTATTTTGAAATATCATTTATTCCCGTTATGTTAAAGCTGAATTTCCAGCATTACTCCAGTCTTCAGTGTCAATCATTCTCATATGATGATCTGCTGCTCAAGAAACATTTCTGATTATCATCAATGTTGAAAACAGTTGTGCTACTTAATATTTCTGTGAAAACTGTAATTATTATTTTTCCCCAGAACTCTTTGTTGAATAGAAAGCTCAAAAGAACAGCATTTATTTGAAATGAAAATCTTTTGTAACATTATAAATGTCTTGACTGTCACATTCGATCAGTTTAATGCATCCTTGCTGAAAAAATAAAAATAAAAAATCATATTGACCCCAAACTTTTAAAACGGAAGTTTATAAATAAATATAAAATAATAATACAACACAGTAATTATTACTAAAATAATACTAATAATAAAAGTAGGTGGGTTTTGGCAATGTCAACTGACTGATAAGCATAAAAGAAATTAAATATTGGCACACATGCTCCTTATATACTACTACTGAAAGATGTTCTTGAAATGCCAGAGTGAACGTGGAGCTCAGACATACTAAACACACAGCTCTCTATCATCTAAATCTGAGACACTCGGTGCAGATCTGCTCAGAGAGAAGATTTCTGTCCTCAGACCCTGGTCAGAGTTATTCCCAGAGGAACAGCAATACCAGTTCAGACACAATCACTCATCAGCACAGAATCAGAGTTAATCATCATGCAGACACGTCACTGCTACCCGTAGCTCCTCACCTCATCAGCGGTCAGCCCGAAGTCATTCTGCACAACTTCTCTATAGCGAAATCTGCATGGCAAGTCATCAATGATGTCCTCATAATCCAGCTTATAGTACTCGTCCAAATACTGCTCAAAGGTTTTCTCCTCTGGAAACATGACAGGAACGGGCAAACAAGGTTTTAGGACTATACATGAATACAGAAGTGTAAATGTGGGCGGGGTTTTCTTTTTGTCCGATCAAAGACACACAAAGGCATTACTATACACCTAACACTCACTTGGATCAAAGACTGGCTTGTTTTTGGTGATGATCTCCGCAAAGTGGGACTTCTTCCTCTTCTTTCCCATTAGAGGGGCATCCTCTTTGGTCTTCTTTTTCCTCTGCTCCCTCTCTTTCTTTCTCTTCTTTTTAGAAACGGGCTGTTGGCTTGGGTCATAGTCAGCATCCATCTACCCAAGAGATTTCAGGTGTGATTAAGAGCGGTCCCCATATACAGCGAACACAGGTGTTCAGTGCTGCATTTGTTTCGTGCATTAATTATGAGAAACGGTCTTACTATAAAGTCAGGATCTCCACAGGTGGGCTCATAGTCTTCCTCTGCAGCACGATCTTCCTCATCTCCATACTCGTCTTCATTTTCCTCATTACCAGCCCACGTGTCCCAGTTCCAGTTTTCTACAAAACACAACATATTCAAATCACAAAAGCTTCCAAAACTTTGGGATCGGTAGGATGCTTTTGAAATAAAAGTCTCTTATGCTGACCAAGGCTGCATTTGCTTGATCAAAAATACGGTGAAACATACAATACAGTTTTCTATTTGAACATATTTTAAAATGTAATGTGCGTTTGCCGTGATGGCAAAGCGGAATTTATCCAGCTGTATAAAGGTATCGAAGAGACACGATGTTACCTGCTAAATCATCGTCATCATCAAACTGTGGTTTCTCTTCCTCGTTCTCTCCATAGTATTCATCCCCAAAGAACTTCTGCACATGAGAATGAAGAAAGGTATATATTCAAATACAAACAAAGCATGTGCAGCTCAATGTAAATATCCAACAGCAACTACTTCATCATCAGCTCATCACTGACAGCTCCTGTCACGAGGTTTTATTCCAGACTTAGTCACTGGTGGGATATTTGTCATTCCAGACTCGCCTGCATGAGTTGGTCGTGTTGCTGAGGGTCAAAGTCTCCCTCCAGGTCGACGTCGTTGAAAGCCATCTTCTCATTTCCTGTCAGCTCCTGCAGTTTCTTCAGTTTGTCCATGATCTCCGCTCGCTTCAGGTTCTTCAGTTCCTTCAGCTGCTGCTGCTTCTGCTCCTTCTCCTACAGGACACGTCAGGGATAGGAATGATTCAACAAGGACACATTCAATTGATCAAAAGTGACAGTACAGACTTTTACATTGTTACAAAAGATTTCTATTTAAATGCTGTTATTTTCCAATTTCTGTTAAATAAAGAATCCTGAAAAAAGTAGTGTGGTTAGTTTACCTTCTCCTTTCTCTCTTTCACCTCCTCCCTCTTCCTCTTTCTTCGGTCATCTTTGCTTCGGACAGATGTGGCGATGTTGCGAGGATATGTTTTGATCTGTGGAGGAACAGTGGTTTGATGGGTAATATTATAAAAAAAAAGAGCGTTGCTCTTCACGGAGACACTCATGTGGCAATATAGCAAAGTTGTTAATGACAAATCAGGCTGATGCTGACGTCCTGTTACCTTTCCAGCATCAGGCTCCTCAAAGCGGAAGTTGTAATGCCTCTCAAAGTCTTCCTGTTTATGCAGGAATGATTCTCCTTCCTCCTCAGAGTCATCCACATCATCCTGCATCATCTCATTATAGGTGGGGATCCTAAAACCATTCACACATACAGAGATACAAAAGTTTGGGGATAGTAAGATTTAAAAAAAAATCACGTTCATCTCTTACCGACTCAATTCTGTAATACTACAGACAAAACCCACCTATCTGCTTCATCCTCCTCCAGGTAGCCCTTGTTGAGCATGTAATCTCGCAGGAAAGACTCCTTCTCATCCAGCTCAGGGTTGTTCCAGTAGTCGCGCAGGTATTTCTGGATCAGAAAAGAGCAAGAGTTATGCATTGTTTCATCATAATACATCTTAAAACCAAAGCTAAACACCGACCATGTCCTTGACTTCCTCCTCCCCCTCCAGCTCCGCCTGACCCTTCAGCCACTCCACATAGTCAGCGTCCTCTTTGTCCTTCAGAAAGCAGGAAAAGGCAAGCACGAAGAAAAGGTTTATGATCAGATACTGTTTTAATCTACACGGTCAGCCATTATCCTTCTTTAATGGCATTTGTAAAGAAGAGCATATCAATCCCAGCACCTTCTCCTCTTGTGTTTTGGTTCTCCGTGTCAGCAGCGGTCCACCATCATCACTGCTCTCATCATCACTGTCGTGCACAAACTTTCGAAAACTGCCAAATTAAAATACAGACTCAAGTGAAACATTGTAATGCTATCCATATGTCTTTCCTTCCTCTGTTTCCATACAGGAAAGAAGTCAGATTTGGAACAACATGCTGGAGAGTAAATGATGACAATTTTCATTTTGACTGAACTATGTCTTTAAAATCAACAGATAAATCATACATAGACAGCTAAGTTATTGTATAGGTGCAAAGGTGCAAACACAACCTCTCATCTAGCGTTAAAACCCCTACCTTTGCTGTAGTTCCTTCTGTTCCTGGATATAGGTGGGAGACGCAGCTCTCTGTAACACAAACCCAAACATATTATCTAGTTTTATGTTAGTTGTGAAGCCGTTTCAGATACTGAAGAAGCCACTTTGATGAGTGGAGAAACATCTTAAATAAAAACCAAGTCCATTTCTCAGTTTCTTCAGTCATTCCTAAACTGTCAAAACTTCTTCACAGACCCTTTGACATCCAAAAACAAGCTTTAAAGTAAACACGAAACTGCATTCACAACCCACTGTACTTCTGCAATGTAAAGTTTCCATATAAAACAGAATATTCAACAACAAAAAATGATTACAAAAATAGTTTTGAACTATTTAATATTAAAGCATGCTGGCCAGTGCACTGACACGAATATTATTAATTCTTAAAATCCACTCACAAACTATAATTTGTGTAATTTAATAAAAGAATATTAAGGTATTTTTAATTTGAAACACATATGTGCATACATGAATTGTACACAATAAGCTAATAAAAAGTAAACAAGATCCATTTTCAGTCCATGGTGAAAAATTAAAGATCTTAAGTGTAATTACCTCCTGCATCTTTCTGGAGACTTCTTCATCAGCACTGTCATCCTCATCATCATCATATTTTCTAAAATGGATTACATTCAATTATATTCCACAAACAATCTGATCTAAAATATATAATATGTAATAAATAAATTATTTGTTTTCATTATGCTTCCAGCTTAGAAACAACTACTGAAAGAATGATAAAGAGGATCACTGCGGCCACAGCTTTTATCATTTATAACCAGATGATCTGCTCCTACCCTCCTCTCTCCAGGACGACTTTCCTCTCATAGTCCTTCAGGAACATGGGTTTCTCTGACTTTTTTGAAGTGGACGGCTGATCGTCGCTGCCTGAGCCAGATGCTGTTTATGAAGACAATTCACAGAGTATGAAAAGAGTACAGTCTCCTGATATATGTCTTTCATTTGAGTAGAAAGCTATAATTCATACGGTCTTCTGTGTAGAATTTGACATCTTTCTGATAGATCTTTGGATCCTTCTTCTTCAGCAGTGACAGCGTCCTGTAAAAATCCCTGTCCAGCTTTGGGTCCAGCTCCTAATAAATTCATTTATCAGAGTATTAAACATGGAAAGCTGGGTGTAAAGTTGGCAAAGGGTTTTTAAACAAGAAAGCGAGAGAATATTTCACCACTTCACTCTCATCAGAGTCAGAGTCGGAGGAGTCTGATGAATTCTCCTTATCCTGGTCTCCGTAGCGATCCTTCACTGGAACATTTCAAATAAACACCCCACGATTTAGCATTAATTTGACAGATTTAACAGCACAGTTCATGCAAAAATGAAATGCATGATTGCCTTTATGACACAATTAGAGATATCTAGCAGATTTGTGGGACATGATTTGTTTACTGCCTCAGTGAAAGTACTACCTACATTGTTCTTTGTTATTGTAATATAATATAGACAGATAAAACAAGCTTATTAGTTTATTAACATTTGTGGATATTAAGAACTTAACACAGCTTTACTGTTCGTAAATATGGCGATTTGACCGTAATTATGATTACCAAGGTGAATTTTTTATATTTTTAATGTTAAAATGGTCTAATTAACTTATCTTTATGAATATATGCAACATTACTTAATATTAATCTTTATAAAAATAACTTCGACAACACATATGCAAACAGAAATCATAGCACGTTTGATGTTTAAGATTGATATAGGGATAACTTAACAAACTCAACACACATAAAACACACACATTGTCTTATTCAAACGCAGATCGATCATATTTAAGGGTGTAGTTAACAGCCCGTGCTCGTGTTTCTAGTGTTAGCTGGAATAACTTACGTCTCTGTAGCTCTTCTTTCTGACGATATTTCTCATATTTTTCTGCGAACTTCGTATTTATCTTGAGGTCCGACATGATCGTTTACAACGATATAGTATCTTGTGATTTGCAGTCAGATTAATGGCTCGATAATTCAGACTCTCACGTTGGACATGTTGCTTTGCCGCACGGCATGGGCAAGTGACCTATGACCCTCCTGCGTCATAGAGTTCGTGGTTCAAATAGCTCCGCCCATAGTGGATTCTTTTTCAACTAACAATTTGTTTCTTTGCAGAAATTAAAACAGTCCATTTGTCTCAGATTTATATGGTTTATTTTAGATTTTCGGATAAAAACGTGCGTCTTTGTTCGTCCACGTGACTTCGTCGTGGAAAAGCGGGGGTCATCGTTCAGTCAGACCTCTAGAGGGCAGAATATGTTTAATGTTTAATGTTTAATGTTTAATGTTTATTTAATTTCGGTCCTCACAGACAATCAATCATACAAAAATAAATAAAGTTGTACATAAAAACCGAAAAGGTGTAGGCTGAAGCCTCTGCTTATTAAGCCTACCCTTTGTACATAATTATCAATCAAATGAGCGGCACTTTTTCACTAGTAGCGATTAATACAAGGCACACATATACAAAGTATATAAAGAAAAAATAAAATAAAATAAATTATAATACCCGTTAAATTAAATAATCATTAACCACCTTGTTTTTAAACATTTTCTTAAATTTACAAAGTGAATTACACAATTTTAATTCCGTATGCAAATTATTCCATAGATTAACCCCTTTGACAGATATGCATCTATTTTTTGTATTAGTTCTTACCCTTATTTTTTTAAACATATGCATTCCTCTTATTCCATACTGACTTTCTCTTATTTCAAACAGCCTCTGGATACAGTTTGGAAGCAAATTACTGTAGACTTTATACATTGTCTGTACAGTGTAGAAATTTACTAAATCAAAAATTTTTAAAGCATTTAAGTTACTAAACAATTGATTAGTTGGCTCATGATAGTCAACATGTTTTATAATCCTTATTGCTCTTTTTTGTAACATATATATTGGATTTATATTGGTTTTATTTGCATGTCCCCAAACCTCCACACAATAGATCATGTATGGAACTATGAGCGCACAATACAAAATATATAATGAATTTTCATTCAGAATATGTTTAGTTTTATGTAATATTGCAATGGATTGTGACATTTTTCTTTTTACATGATTAATATGTGGTTTCCAACTTAATTTATGATCTATTATAACACCTAGAAATTTATTTTCATATACTCTATCTATTTCCTCATTGTTAATCCTAATTTTAACTTTATTAATACTCTTTCGATTACCAAATATTATGAACTTTGTTTTACTTAAATTCAATGACAATCTATTATCATCAAACCATTTTTTTAAGATCATCAATTCAATTTCCACTGTATTCAGAAGCTGTTCCAAATTTTTCCCCTGAACAATATAAATTAGTGTCATCAGCAAACAAAACCATTTTTAATATTTTTGACACTTCACAAATATCATTTATATACAGTACAAACATTATGGGGCCTAACACTGAGCCCTGTGGAACACCACAAGTTACTTTCATTAAATCTGATCTAACATCATTTATTTGGACAAATTGATATCTGTCATCAAGGTAACTTTTTAACCAAAAAATAGGCTTTGCCTCTTATACCATATCTTTCCAGTTTCCTCATTAATAGACCATGATCAATAGTGTCAAAAGCTTTTTTTAAATCCAGGAATACCCCCAAAGTATATTCATTATTATACATTGATTCAACATGAAAATAAAAAAAGAGTTGGTCTGAAATTAGTATTTTGATCTCGTTAAAAGTATTAATAAAAATAATAATTATTATTAAATTGAAATAATTCAAATAATTGTGTAAAACAATATTATAGTATTAATTTATAAATAATTATAAATAATGTTATTTAATGTTAATCAGATACAAATAATATTATTAATAATAATACACAAATATCGGTCATATCATCTCAGTGGCCCCTGCTCTTGCCCCTGTGTCTGACTCAATGTTGCACTTACTGCGATTACAGAGAAAGGTAAACAATTCTGTTTTCTACATATGCATGGCAGGAGGCCAAGGCACATTTAAAAACATAAGCAGAAGTTCAGAGTTACGTTTGTACTTATTAGTCACTGCTTTGATGTACTCTGTCACAGTTCATTGTTGATAAGGCTCTGACTTCCTTTGTTTGACTAGTAGTTACGGCTAAGAGGAAGAAAAAATATTGTAGAATACATAATAAAGCAATGTAATGTAAATAAAGAGTAGCATAACTTTTTCGCATAATTATAGATCAAGCTGATGTTTAATAGGCCTTGAAATCTGATTTAATATTTGCAGTCAAGTCTCCAATCACACAGTTGTGTGACTGATATATATATATATATATATATATATATATATATATATGATCAGCTGTGTAAATGATAGAATGATGATAGAATGTAAGTACAGTAGATGGACTAAATGGCCAAATTAGGAAGATTAACACAAATGAATGTTTTTTTTACCACCAACGATGCACACTTTGAGCTTTGCCTGCAAAATAAAGCCGTGAAGCACTAACATGAAATCCCACCCACCTCATTCCATGCCTGGTTTTCTGGCCAGCCACACAACACTCAAAGATGTGCCAGAAATGTGAGTGATAACAAAACATGTTGGAGGCAGAGCGGTTTGCTCAGTCTCCTTAGTCAAAAACATGTACAGGTCACAGAGGTCCACCCACACACCGGCCCCAAATAATCCAGGGCCCACTTTTCCCAGGATGTATATCATGGTGTCATCCTGTGGTGCAAGTGTGTTTTGAAAACATTTGGGAGCTTTTCCTAGAATTCACTTTCCTGGAAATCACCTCTTTTCCTAGAATGATGTCATTCCTTTGTGGTTTTATGGGCCGCTCCAGTAGGAAAGTGGTCTTATTTTTAAGCATGGTCACATGTAATATAAGGCCTTAAGGTTCACATTTGTGATGTTGCTATTTTGCAGAAGTCATTTTCAGCCTGGGCCTCATGTGCTCCATATGAAGGGATACATTCAGCAGATCTCTGGGGAAGAAATCAACCACTGATCTTCTCATCTGCTGAAACTGATCCTCATAGGGCTGGTGTTTTTATTCTAACTTCATTTTACTGAAGCTATTAATAGTTTCATTCTTTGCAGCTCTAAACTATACTTGAATATTGGATTTTATTTGGATTAATATTTAAGAATAGCCCTGGAAAAGCTAATGATGTTTGTGTCATGACAGAAAACTACAGTCAAGTGAAATCTTCAGATTGTTTATTTCAAGTTAGGATCACACACAGGTCAAGAACAGTTGTGAATGGCTTTTCAGAAAATGCATTACTAGATTAATCAGAATGTACAGAAACATATGATAAATTATTTTTCACAAATGAACAACTGACATGGTACACAGTAAAGCCAATTATCAACCAAAGCTTTAGATTAAAAAAAATAAATAAACATTTCTTTATATACAATACTGCATACTTAAAAAAAATACAAAAGCAAATTACTCCATAATAAACATATTTACATACATTATTTACACAGTTACATCGAGAATGTAAAAACTTGATTACAGTATGTTTGTAATAAAAATGAAGGACATTCTCTGACTCCCTGAATAGTATCTGGCATGAATCACCCACATTTTCACTGCAGTAAAATCATAGAAAAATCATTGGAATCACTGGCTGATATTATAATGAACGTTATAATAGTGAAAGTAAAGTAACCTGGATATCAATACTGCATATTAGAAAGCAGCCAGATATCAAGCTGCTGTTGGACAAAGTCTTTTTATCGTAAACTTCCAGTTTCAGAAGTAACATTGACCATTTTGGCACAAAAATAAGAACTTGATGACTGCAAATGGTGTAAACAACCCCATAAAACATTAGCAAAACCAACTCTGCACAGCTCATGACAGTAAATGGTCCGTTTCTGGCTGAATTTAAATGGACCGAATCTTTAATTAACCTATGAATTAAATTACACAAATGTTTTGGAAAAATAGCATGCAATGTTTTTTGATCCCTGCAAAAAAAAATCTCCTTAAAAAAACTTTAAAATGCATACAATATTTACAATAACTTATCCATGTACCTCTCATGTGAATAAAACCTTGATTTTTAAGTGCTGTTAACATATATCTATATTCATACTTTTTTGTAGAATTTCTATAAAGTGAAGTGCTAAGCAGCCTTGATAAGCTGAGGTTGTTGTTGTCTGAGGTTTCATTTTTTATTTATTTTTTCTTGCGTCAACCGTCAGCTCTGGATTGTTTTTTTTTGTTTGTTTTTTTTTGCATCAAATGCCTCGCGTAAAAAGCGGTTTGTATTCCCCACAGTTCCACAGATGTTGTTTTACTCCAAAACTGACCTCCAAGTACGGAAGACTTCAAATATGGCTCTTGTCTTGAAACGTTGTCAGTTTTGGCATGGACCTCAATGTCATCATATTTCATCATTTATACTCACAATCTGTCTCTGTGAAAGCAAAATAAGACCATCATCATTTTTAGACACAGTAATTACCTAATATACCAGACAGTAGTCTAAGAAGTCTTAATTAGTAAAATGTTTAAAGACATTAGCTAAGGCTCATATGCTAACATGGAGAACATGAATATGTTGTTGTGTAGTCAGTATTTTTTATAAAGTATATTGTACCGGTGGGTAAAAATAGCCATCAGAACTGCCATTTCTGCATAGATGCACCTGGTCCTCTGTAGTCTTTTGATAAACTGGGTTGTCAAAGTGGATGCTGTTAGTATTTTTCTGACGCCATTTTCTCCAGAACAGCACAGCACCACCCACAACCAAACATAGGATTGCTTTAAAAAGATGAAACATTCAAATTAGAATGAGAGTTTTGAAGCAACTGAATAGAAGAGAACAGAAGTGATAACTGTTAAAGATTGATTTATATAGAGCTTGCCATTAGCATGTTGCTAAGCTACCATCAACAACTAATAAACAGAACCAGCCTACATTTGATCCTTTTCAGTAATTGATTTCACTTGGATGTATGTCATAATACGGAGAAGAAAAAAAAGATTTGTTGCTACTTCTGTTACTTTGTGACATTTTTATGACTTTCAGAACACAACACTTTGCTTTTACATTGCTTGTTTAAGCATTAGCATTGAAGCACTCACCAAGAGGAAGCAAAATGTACAAGGCCAACGGTGTGGAAGATGATGATTCAGACACAGCTTTATCAATACCGTAGTGGTCATCTAAGGAGAATTCAAGAAAACTTGTAGAACAGATTGCACACATTTCAGTAAAACTGTAAGATCGTCTTGAAGGTTTCAGGAGATTGGTTTTAAGATTAGGGTTGGGGCTTGGGTTTGTCTAATTTGCTTAAGAAAAGGAGAAGACCGGGAGAGATGATGATGTCTGGGTGGATAAAGCAAGACATACCTGTCTGGGTGGATAAAGGAAGTTTAATTGTGGTTTGGGAAGGGTTGATAGGGACAGCTTGAGTGGGTCGGTTAGGGATCACAGGAGCAGGAGTAGATGAAGGTTGCACATTGGTAGTGGAAGGGCCAGCAGGTTTTGGTGTTGTCTTTGAAGGTACTTGAGGACGACTAGTTGTAACTATTTTGGGCCTTGCAGGAGGTGCTGTTGTGACTACAGCTGTTCAAAATAAAAACACAAACACTGGATGTAGAAATCAGCAGGAATTTTACATTAAAAAATCTTCTAGCCATGTCCTGACAACAAGCACCAAATCTGACTTGCCTTGAACACATTTTCGCATGTCTCTGGCCAACACCATGTTGTCTGGACAGGCACAAGTGTACTTGGGTGAGAATCTATTGATTTGAGGGGCAGCCAGGCACAGGAAATCACAGCCACCGTTGTTGACCCTGCACCAGTTGATTCCTGGAAAGACATTCAGAATACGTTCAGAACTACACTGAAGACTATTTCACAATTTGGATGGAAAATCAATTTGCTGAAAGGTGATTGGGAAGGTACTGTTGAATGGAAGGCTATATAATGGCTAACATACCACTCGGTTGCTTGAGGTTGTGGTACAAGACAATGTCCTCTGGGGATGAGAGGTGTTCGGCAACTTTTGTAATATCTTTTCCAGTAATACGATTTGCACTTAGAATTGCATTACTGCTCACATCTGTCCAAAACACTTTCTCCTAAAAATGACGATGGAGAATACTTGAGTGAGCATACAGGTAACCTCCTGAACAAGGTCAACATCTTTGAAAGGAGTATGAAAGTGTTACCTCAAAAACAGTGAGACCCAGAGGGTGGGCAAGCTTGCCCTGGTCGATGATCAGAGTATGCCGACCATCTCCCTGCATGCTGATGCTGGAGAGAGTGTGTAGTTTGGAGTCGACCCAGTACAGACGCTGGTTCAAAAGGTCTAGGCATGGGACAAGACAAGAAAATGGGTCAGACCAAAGTTTACAAATAGTACACTTTGTGGACAGTTATGTAAGTGGACATGTTCATACCAAGGGTTATTCCGTTGGGCCAGACAATGTTATCTGTAACTAGGGCATGACGGTCCCCTCCATTAAGACCACTTCTCTCGATCTTAGCTGATGTGCCCCAATCAGTCCAGAACATGAAGCTACAACAAATTGGAGAATATTTAATATAGTAAACCACTTGCTTACATAGTTTATCTCGACATTTTAGAGTTTCTGGGACTTGACATACTTCTTAATAGGATCGACAACAATAGCACGCGGCTTGGCCAGGTTTTCTTTGAAGAGAGTCTTGCGCCTGCTTCCGTCCGCTGTTGCTACAGAGATGGTCTTTTTGATACTGTCTGTCCAGTAGATGTTTCCGTGGATCCAGTCGACAGCGATACCTTCCGGTGCATATAAATCACTGCCAATCACAACACTGTGTTGGGAGGAGTTATCTGCTGTATCCATTGGTGCTCTGGGAAAGAAAGACAAAATATGACACCAGGCACTGGTCTGTTGGGTAACAAGCAAATGATCCTCAGAGACCCAAGACTGACCATGAGTCCAAAGATGTATTCTTTACCTGTATATCTTTTTGAGGGATAAATCTGACCAGTAGATCTCCCTGGAAGCAACATTCATATCCAGTGCCACAGCGTTCTTCAGGTTGGGAATGACACGTGTATACTCGCTGCGATCCAGAGTCATCTTCCTTACCTCATGGCGATTGGTGAAAAATAGATAGGGGATGGTTCCTGTAGAACCATGTTTGTGAGTATGAATTTGTCAGTATGCAATTATGGGAAATGACTATTTGGAAGTTTAAAAGATGTACCAATAGCTTTGCAAGCCTTGCTGGCTGGGTCCATCTGGTAGCCATCCTCACACTCACACTTGTAACTTCCCATCTGGTTGACACATATTTGGCTGCAGGTGTCTGGGTCGGCGCACTCATCAATGTCTGAAGAAATCAAACAAAAAAGTGGGCTTGAGGTTAAATGGTAATTCTGTTGCCACTGAATTGACTGGCAGCAACAGCATGGACTTTCTAACCTTATTTCCAGCTTAGAAAAAGCAAATAATTTTAAGGTCCAAATGAAAGCATTCTTTGAACTGGATCTGGACCAAGGTCTGTGGAGCGTAATATGACCAGATTTCCTGATGATTCAGTATGGCAACCAATTTCAGTTTCTTACCTTCACATCGTCTCTTATCCACCAATCGGAAACCAGTAGGACACAGGCACTCGTAACCAATCTTCAGGTCATTACAGATATGAGAGCAGCCCCCATTGTTGTAAACACACTCGTTAGAATCTGTGAATTTGAAAATCACATACTGTACCACAGGTTGGCTTCAGATGAATTTCTAGGCAATGCACCTCTTTGAATGCTGTTTTTACTTACCACATTCTCGTAATGGCTCGTCGGACCAATCCCTACAGTCCCGTTGCTTGTTGCAAACTTTTTCCATGCTGATGCATTCACCACTGCGGCACTTAAACCTGTGTGGTGGCTCACAATGGGTTGCTGAAAATCAGAAAGGAGAAATATAAGTTAGACACATCAGAATAACACCTAAAGCATATATTTTGCATATCAGTTTTGTGTAAAAGGCATAATTTGTATGGTTCACCATTAACACAACCCAGCTCATCACTTAAATCTCTGCAGTCATATACGTGGTTGCACTGCCGGCTGCCATGGATGCAAGATCCGTCACCACATTGGAACTCATCCGGTCGGCATGTGGGCAAGGCTGTTCATATGGAAAAAGAAAAATAGTTATTTATGTCTTGAGGATAAAATGGCAACTGATGCTTTTAAGGTTACGTTGTAACAAAGTGAGAAGCAAAGCAATATCTGCTGTGACTGTGACCAGCTTCCAATTTATCGATTGCTTGGTTTTTATTTATGCTGTGTAGCCCTGCCCACGTGAAATCTCATTGGTCTACAATCCTGCTCCCAATAGCTGTACATTAAACATTGCATTTTTTGATTTTGCATTCAGTGTGGACAGACAATTACCACTGGAAAAAGTTTACAGTAATGCATTTATAATGGAACCCTTAAGGGGCAAGACATTTCTGATGGCTTAAAAGTAGAAATGTGAATCTAGTGTTTTCTATTAACATGTGTATATGTATCCTTCTATATTAAATGTGAACTGTGAAGTTGTCTTTATCATCTTTTCAGTCGTGGTACTGCTATTCAAAGAATGAGTCTTCCTGGTATCCTTGTGTGTACCTTGCAAAGATTATCTGTATTGAGTTCGAAAGAGCTTAACTTGTATTGAACCTGGAACATTCCCTTAAGAATAGCAGCTAGGATAAACTGGCAAATGTAACATCAACAAGTCTTATTTCTTACAGCAGTTTTTCTCATCTGAGTGATCCAAGCAATCTTCTCCCCCGTCGCATTTCCAGCTACTGTGTATGCATTCTCCACTGCCGCAATGGAATTCCATAGAGGAGCAGGGATTTTTGGAAGGTTTAGGCGTCCCTGGACTGCATTTCTGAGGCGATTCGTCTGAGCCATCGGCACAGTCGGCATCTCCATCACATACCCACAGTCGAGGCACACACTGTGCATTGTTGCACCTGAAGGAGCTGGAGCCACACGTGGTGGGTGGACAGGAGACTTCATCACTGCCATCATCGCAGTCTCTCTCATCATCACACACAAACGCGGCACTCACACACTGGCTGTTGCCGCAGCTGAACTCGCCATCCCGACACTGTCGAGGAGCTATAAGTGGTGATGGAGATTTTAAACATACATGCACACTGGCAGCATCATGAAGATACACATGACTTCAAGATGTCACTCACCACAGCCTTCCTCATCTGCACCGTTCTCACAGTCTGCTTTGCCATCACACTTCCAGCTCTTTGGCACACACTGGTTGAGTCGCCCACCACAGCTGAATTCACTGGGTCTGCAGGTCTTGGCCACTGAAAAGAGAGGGAAAAATAAGATTTTTACATTTTCTGAAGAAAATATGAGTGGTGCCTAGCTAGGGGTGAAGCTTTACACTGAAGCTCGGAGCAGGCAGCTATGGTAAGAGGCATGACATTTCCCGACCAGGCGCCGAGTGCTGCCAATCACAACACACACTGACCCAGCTAACCAATCAAAGCACATTTCGTATTTCAGAAGGCGGGCCTTCATTTGATACAGGAACTATTCGAGCCGTTTTTTCCAGACTGGGGAGAGAAGTGTTGTAATAATGTAAAATATGTGAAAAATAATGTGTTTTTCGAACAAATGAGAGCCTTTTCTAGTACACCCCTGAAACAAAATCAAGACTTTGTAAAAGAGCATAATAGGACCCCTTTAATTGTCCATGCTTATTTTTACATTTATATGACCTTTTTACACTTAGATAACCTAGCGCTCATTTAGTTGTTAACATCACTAAAAATGTAATAACACTCTTAAATGTAAAATGCATAATCTCAAAATGTTTTTTTTTTTAAATGTTCAAAATAATGCATTTTATTATCAGTGATAGCTTGTTTAAAACTCCCTACCACCTCCTTTAGGGTAGTTTAGGGAATTCATTTTTTTAACCTGTGACCACAAAAAGGAAAAAGGAGTTTTGTATACATTTCTTTATCCAATAAGATTGTAGAATTTTCCTCTATGGATTAACACGGTTAACCACATTTACATCATTTGCACCTAGCATCATTAATGTTACACCAACATACTTTCTCTTCAGGAAAACTGACTTATCTTAGATGGAGGAACACTTACAGCAGGCAGCAGGAAGTTCATCAGTGCCGTCACCACAGTCATCAGTTTCATCACATACCCATCTTGATGTGATACACTTTCCATTGCCGCACTGATATTGCCGTGGTTCACAAGTGAAAACACCTGTCAGATATAGACATAAGTGATGCTTCACATAAGTGACACATTATCCAACACACTAAGCATGTTATTTTAGTCATTTGAGGTCACAGAGATAACAAGCTAAAGTACTAGAGATCGAGAACTGATTGAATCACTTTTGCTTTTCACCTTAGCCTTAACATGGTAGCATATCAGTGTGCACAATCTAGTGCTAACACTGGTAACTATGTTATCCTGGTACACCCAGGCATGATTTACTGATTGTGACATGTATGTACAAAGATGGTGTCAAGTTTTTCCTGCTTTGTAATCTAAAAGAGCCTGTATGGGTGTCAATGCCAGTAAGGTGCAGTCTTCTAGCTCTGAGAAACATGACTCCAATGATCTTAAAGACAGCTCCATCACCATTTATGTCATACACAAACAAAAAGAAACATGCTCTTGACACTGGCTGGAAGCAACAATGGCCGGATTTTAATTGAAGTAGTAGAAAACCTTTAAATTGATAATCAATCAAAGATACCTAAAGACACTCTCCCTAACCACCCAGTGTTATTCAAGCAGAAGTGGAAGAGTCCTGTGACGTTCATTAGTTAGCATTCATAGTTGCCAGGGGGATAATGATGTGTTGATAATGGCCTTTTGATGGCTTAAGCCCACAGCTCAATGGATCTGGGACAGCTATTTCTGAAAACAAACGTGGAGGTCGCAAATGAATTCAATCACTGATTTAAATTCATAATTGTGACATTGGGGAAATAATTCCAAGATTATTACAATTTGAACCTTTATGCTATTTTTTTTTTTTTTTTTACTAACAAAGTAGCAAAATCACTTTAACACAACCTTAAGTGGCTTATTACTTTTGTAAGAAAAAAAAACAGATATATTCAAAAAACAATTAATATAACATATTATTGGATAAATATTTATAATATTTAAAATGAATCATCAGAAAGTTCATTAGTCTTTCCGTATTCTGTTGCCAAGCAGCGTAGCAACTTCACCCATTAATATAGAAAAATATTAACTTTATAGCGACCGTTTTACAACACCTTGCAGTTTGACTCATCCAATCAGAATTCAGAGTTGGATCATTCTATTTTATAATGCAAACAGAAAATGATTAATGATTACTCAAATGTAAATGTCGACAGGTCTTATCAGTATTTAAAGACAATCCTTCCATTGATATAAACCTGTTTATGACCTTGGGTTGACATCTTACATCTTTTATGTCTGGGCGATCTTTTCTGGTTTCATTGATTAATTCAAACGTAATGTTTTGCCTTGAATAGGGTGTTTTGCCAGGAATAGGTTACATTTCACAATCAAAATTAAATACATAAGTAAATAAAAAAATTATAAAGAAATTAGAAATTTAATTTTGCATAATGAAAAGCCTGACTTCAAGGCTATTAAGTTTGCTGTTATCACCAACAGCAATTATTATAATGCATGTATTTTGAGGTGAAACATGACCTAGTACATATTTTCCCACATAGTAAAACCTGTTTCACTTAACTGAACCTAAAGTCAAATTGTGGTTATTTACATACTGAACTATCAGCTTAATTTTATGTAGCACAGTCCAAAAAGCTCCAAGAACAAATTATTTCTAAGCATAATCTAGAGATATAAGCCTATCTATGACCACATAACTGCAATCACACCCAAACATAGCTACACCTTCTCCACTAATGAAGACAGTTCTATATGGTTTCATTGTGTTTTAATGATTTTTATACCTTTTTTTCTGCAGTGCTGTGCTGTGCTGTGCTATTCAAGTATTCCTTTGCAAAAACTTTAAATCTACACCAGTACCAATCCAACAAGACTCAAACATTTCAAACCAACACTGAGATACCAAACAACATAATCATAGAAATTGTGTCTCCTTTAAACCTTAGGTAAGATAGGTAATGCATCTTTTTGGTAGAAAATAGGTTTGCATGGGAAGCCAGTTCCTCATGCCACGAATCTACTACTACGGTCTTTGTGACATCATACACTGTAAATGATTTAGAACTTCTGGGAAAGGCATGTGTGCGAAAATACTATGGAATGAGGCCCCTATAGCAGACATGGACAGTATAGACACATGTGGTTACTGTAAGGCAATACTGTGATTTGTCCTGCTTAGTGAGGTTGGAGAATTCCAGTTGAGCAAAACAGAAGCGAACTATGTAATGGTTTGCATTCTGTAGAAAGCAATAACAGCTTTGAAATACAACATTTCAGGATATATTTCTATAAACATTATAGGAGCCAAAAAGCAGGAAGGAATTAAGTTAACGTCATGCATAAAGGGAAATACTGTATTGTGTAATGGATTCATTAATGCAGAATATACATATACATAGGCTACATTGACTATATTAAACAATTATATATATTTATTTATTTATTTATTTTTTCTTTGGTTGATTCAATTTTATAGACCAGATTAGCCACTTTTAAAATTACAATATAACTCACAAATCATATATAAAGTAAGCGTAATATGTTATCTGAATGGCACTTTACAAGTGAAGGATACTGAAAACAATCTCTATATGGGTTAAATTGATTTATATACTAATTAAAATAATTATGATCATTAAAGATTCCTAAAGAGACTGGTGTACTCACCTGTTTGAGCAGGACAGAAGAAAGTAACTGCCAGTAAAAGTGTTAATGAGCTCTCCATAGTCTCTCAATGAGCTGCTTAAAGCCCCTGACTTTTCTGTTTGTTGTGTAGGTCAGGTTTTTATTGTGGATGTTTGTATTAAATAAATAGTTCTGATAAAGCAGATGCACTCTTGTTCATCTGACGCTGAGGGGAAATGTATACTTTAGAAGAGGTGCACCCAGATATTTGTGTTGTGTTGAATGGATGCGTAGAGTGGGCGGGGCTTCGTGACGTGTTCGGAATTCGGTGGTGTGATTTAAGAGTTGCTCAATCGAGGGCGTGGTCAAACGCAGTCCACGCCCATCCCAAACAATTCTGCTCCACAAGTTTCTAGGTAGAAGAGGATTAAGAAAACTCCAGCAATTACCTGCGCATCACTCATGTGGGGAAACAATAACAATGCGAAAAAAGGGATGACTGATCTGATAAACTGTAGCAATTAAGACATTGCAAACATGTACATCTGCTCTACCCTGCCAAACTAGCTCTCAAGGCTGACAGAAGTCATAAAACTAAATAATATATCATAAATCTAAACCACATCCGTATTTCTGTGACCGTGACACATTTGGAATATAAAGACTAAGTTAAAGGTCACATGCGTAGAATTAGAGTAAAGGAAAGCCGCAGTCATAAACACATTATAGACTTGCTTGTCAGTAAATTCTTCCTCAGTTATCTGTGTTTTGAGTTCAGAAGACTATTTATGATTATTATACAGATGCATAGCTTAAAACATAACTTAAAACAACATTTAGACACCTTTTATAAAAAATGGAACTGAATAATATAACATTTTTATTTATCTTATGGTTTATAAATACTGTGGACACATTATCTAATGGTTAACTGGAAATTCGCTGTGATGTAAAAACACTGTGGATAAAGGACTCGATGTGTAGCCTTGAACTAGTAGCCCAAACGTCATCAGAACACAGTCTTCTTAACCCAGCACTGGCTCAGCTACAAAACAGGCCACTGCTGTCCTGTCCTGTCTTGAATAGATTTCATGACGTTGTAGCCAGTGGTCGAATTGTAAAAAAAAAAAAAATTCAGGTGGGATGGTGTGGTCAGTTTCTTTTTTCATTCTACATAATGATTACAAAATGTGTCTAATTTTTAAAAAGGATTTTATTTAATTAATAATTAGCTTTATTAAATAAATAAGCTTTTTTTTTTTTTACTTCTTGGGCCTGAAATGGAGGAATTTTGGTCAATACTGATAATTAAACAATATTTTGCTAAATGTGCTTTTGTGCTGAAGCCTTGGCTGGTTTAGGCCTGTCATAGATAAATAATGATGACAATAAAATCACCTGTAGGTGGGAGCAAACCCCTGTTTTGATAAATGATTTATTGAATCGTTCAAATCAAACGATTCGTTCAAAACGGCTGATTCGATTAGAAACGAAACAAGCCTGCGTCTCAGTGTGCATACTATCCATTCTACATTTTATGTGATATTAGTCATTTTCAATACTATTTAGGGCAGATAGGCTGGATAGTATGCACACTGGGACGCAGGGAAAGTGTCCATCTGAATGAGTCGTTGAATCACTGGCTCACTTGATTCGTTCAAAAACTGATTCATTCAAGGAACGAAACACCGCGTTACTATGTATGCACTGTTGTATAAAATTAATAGTACTACTGATATTCAGAAAAGTACATTGATTGTGCAATGAATATAAAAACATACATGGGTATTTTTTTTTTTTAATTGCTTGAATTATATGGTTATTTTACCTGTGTTCTAATAGACTTCATCGCGCAGTGAATGCTTTTGGACTCTCAAGACTATGGTGGACTAAACCTGCAAAAACAATAAATAAATAAATATGCAAATAAATAAATAAATGTGTGTATAAATACACCCATTCTTGTTTAAATGCATATATAAATAATTAAACGTGTGATGAAAGTAGCCAAATAAATTAAATATATTGGTGGGCAAATAGGAAATGCTAAACTCATCTGAACTCTTTTCTTTTAATCACTCATTTATTTCTGAATGTAGTTTCACATTTATTTTTCCTCAGTGGGGCATGTCATAGCTGGGGGCGGGGCTTTCCCTCTGACAGGAAATGCATGTAAATCCAGTATAGTCCACTTAAAGGCAGCATTTTCTTTCTGGTAACTTACTGTAATTTTATTGTATGGCACAAATACTTAATTTTGTTGTACTCTGTGCAATGACAATAAAGGAATCTAATCTAGTGTATTTTTTTTATTTTATTTTAGAGTGTCATTTAACTTGCCATAAATGTGTTTACAGTAAAATAATTTTTAACTGTAAAATAGTTTATTATTGTGTTAATGTTTTGGTCTTTTCTCGAGTAATGCAACAGAAAACAACAGAAAATATACTGTTATACTGTAAAGTTTACTGTAATTGGTTTGGTTCACTTTTAAGTTACTGTAAAGCTATATACACAAATTGTCAAATTAGCAGTTCCATTAAACATCAATGAAAAAAAACAAACACACAAAAAAATATATAGCTGCAAGCAGCAATTACCGGGGTTCAAGCATTTTAAGGCCTTTAAGGTGGTATGCTTTTAGGGTCTAGGCCAACCAAAATGGAGAATAGGCTCACAGACACATACACACAAAAATGAAATGGTTAAACTATTATATTAATACTCAATAAGCATGCTTACACATACACAGAGAGAGAGACACACACACATGCACAGACCTACATGCACACACATTTTATTGCAGATATAGGTATTTGAAATAAATGATAGGTGACACTATACTTATTGCAAGTCTTCTCTTTTAAAGAGTTAAGATGTCATTTTCAGATTTCACTGTAATCAAAATCTGTCATAATTGTAAAAACTGATGTGTCTGTATGAACAAAATGGTAAACTTAGACTAACAGTGATTTTATAATATTTAAGCTTGAATCCATCAAACCTATGAACAGTACTGTCATAGTTAGTTGAATGAGCCCATTGGTGGTCTTATGCTGCCATCATGCAATGTCTCATACAACACTGTGTTTAACTTTTATAACTATTATAGTGTTATTTTTTTCTTGCCCAATCTCTCTTAAATTTTGCATACTTAATTAGAATGAAATTATGCATCATTTTACACAGGTTTGAGAGACATTATGGGCTTTTTTCTTTTAGGATTTTAGGACTTTGGGTACACAAGGTAAAGAACATATTATAAAATGACACATTTATAGTTGTCCTAATGCAAATGTTCAACATTTTGTTTTTGATAATTATTAACCTAGACAGTGGAATATATAAAAGTAAGTTTTTATTGAATTTGATTTGTATTTGAAATTATTTACAAAAAAAATATTTTTGTGTCTAGTCCTCGGTTTTTAACTCAAAATCAATCAAATCAGTGCAGTACTATTCTCTAGACTCTTACAGTGTAGATATGAATTTACAGTTTAATTTAATAAATATAAAAATTCTAAAAGGTGTGCATTATAACAGAGACCTACATGAACACTTCACAGTTGGTTGTGTTTCTGTAAGTCATTCTCCTCAAATGCTATTGAGCTTTAAATTATGATATATTTTGTGTTTGAACCCATTCAGTAGTGAAATAAACATATTTATATATGATTTGACAGATGTTTTTCATAAATATCAAAAATCTAAAAGGTGTGCATTATAACTGAGAACTACATGAACACTTCACAGCTGGTTGTGTTACTAAGTCATTTTGCTCAAATGTTATTGAAGTTAGAAAAGTGTATACCAATGTCATAATGTAACTTGAACTTTAGAGACGGCCCCTAGATTTGCGAATCTCGACCGTCGGGAAATGACACCTCTGGCCTTTCCGTTGGGACGTTTGTAAAGTCACAGATACTGTACGGACAATACGGCTCAGTTTTTCTATGTATTTTGCTTTGTTGAACTGCAAAAGTGACTTTAAGTGGGCTATACTGGATTTACATGTATTTCCTGTCAGAGGGAAAGCCACGCCCCCTGCTATGACACCACCGACCAAGTCCATGGTTGACACCTCATTAGCATGTTGTGCAGAGGAAAAATAAATGTGAAACTACATTTAGAAATAAATGAGTGATTAACAGAAAACAGTTAGGATGAGTATAGTATTTCCTTACCCATTTTCCATTTGGCCCCCAATTTATTTAATTTATTTGACTACTTTAATCACACGTTTAATTATTTATATATGTATTTAAACATGAATATGTGTATTTATACACAGATTTATTTATTTATTTGCTTATTTATTTATTTATTTATTGTTTTTGCAGGTTTAGTCCTCCATACAAGACATGTTTTTGTTTGGTTTCTGCAAAGTCGGTGACTTGATAAAGTCAGCTCTCCTATCGTCTCTCAATCCCTCACAGTTACACATACAGCACAATAACATTATGTCAGGGGAATGTTTTTCAATTCTAGTGAAGGTAAAATCATACCTTTTATGTTGTCTTCTTTTTAAAGAAATTCAAAAGTTGCGCTTGAACCAAAAACGAGCTTCTGCTCGTGAGCATCTTGTTACAGAACCAAGTTCTGATTGTTATTTGTGAATTATCATTTAGTAGATCATTTTAACATTTAATTTGCATGTTAAGTTTTACATAATACACGTTATAAATCTAAAGGGGATGGTAAGCGGGGATGGTGCTTTTACTGAGGGGATGCTTTTGGTAATTTTCTTCAACCAGGGGGATGCCATCCCCACATCCCCCCTCAGCTCAAGCCCTGGCTGTAGTTTAATGTTTAGATTTAATGTTTAGTAATTGAGGTCAAGATTTTCCTCTACAGGCATGTTTGGTCCTGGAATGCCAGAAATAATGTTAAGTTGCTTAAAGCAGATCATAAAATATAAACAGACTTTCCCTGACTTTGGTACAAGGGGAAAATATTTGCAAGTTGGAGCTGGTGGCCCCTTGAACCAGTTCTGCTAAATTCTGTGTTGGTCTTTGATGGGAATCACACATGATCATTCAGATCAAAGCAATACAAACATTGTAGTAGCTTCACAGTGGCTGCCAATCTACAAAAACAAAAAACATCTGTAGCCATAAAAATGTAGTCGTAAAGTCAGAATGAGTATACTCCAAAATAAATAAATAAATAAATTAATTAATTAAAAAAAAAATATGTACAAATATCATGTGATTTAGCATTCAAATGTTTGTGGTTGGTAAGTCTCTAATGCTCGCACAGGCTGCATTTGATCAAAATACAGTAAAAACATTATTATTGTGAAATATTATTGCAATTTAAAATAATCATTTTCTATTTTGCTCTATTTAAAAATGCAGTTTATTTCTGTGATGCAAAGCATCATTACTCTTACATACATCTTACATTACATAAGTCTTCAGTGTCACATGATCCCACAGAAATCATTCTGATATAATGATTTGCTGCTCAATAAACATTTTAGTTATAAGTGTTAAAACAGTTGTGCTGCTTCCTATTTTTGAGGAAACCATGATACATTTTTTGCAGGATTCTTTGACGAATAGAAATTAAAAAACAAACAGTATTTATTTGAAATAGAAATTTTTGTAACATTATAAATGGATTTACTGTCACTTTTGATCAACCTAATTCATCCTTGCTGAATAAAGGTATATTTCTTTAAAACCTTTGAAAGGTAATGTAGTATAAAAACTGCCTGGCTTTGAAAAAAAAATACTGTAAAAATCACTTTCAGGCAGAATTTTTGAGGTACATAAGCACCTATTTTAGAGATACAACAAGCAGGTATGCAAAAAAAAAAGTCTATTGTTTGTGTGGAGGGCAGGTGAAGGTGAATGCTCTTATCCTTTTATCTGAAAAAAACCTACACAAAACCCAATCGGAAACCGGATCTGTCACTCTGCCACCCACCACTCATCTCAACCGCATCTTCTGGGGAGCTTACCAACTTATCAAAACAAAGAAACAGAAATTCTTTCAACAAAACAAGTCATTTGTACTATAGTTGGGTGTATAAGTTGGATTTTCAGATGTTTTGTGTCTCCAGCAGGTTCCAAACTCTAAACAAAAATCAATGTTAAAGCAAGAAAAATGAGGGGAAAACAACTCTGCTTCAGAAGCAATATCCTGTATCAGTAATTAAACTAAAATAGAAAGTATGAGTACCTCAGTTGCGTTTTCACGCTTGTTTGAGAGTATAATGTGTCCATCATGCTTTTGTCACTATACACATTCTGAACATTTGACCTTAGTTTGTTTATAGTAACAGCATTGCCTTTCTAAAAGATGTTGAGTGTTATTCTCTGTCTTGCCTTGCATGCAAAACTAAGTTAAAACTACATAACACACTTGTTTAAGCTGACAAAACGTTTTTACAGAACTCACAGACTCTCTTGGAACAAACTCAAAATGACTAACTAACATATTTTTTAAGCAAACTCCCACAGTACACTGGTCAAAATCTCTCGCCCTAACTGCTGATTATGACGACATCCCGTCCAAGGGGGTGGGGGGTTATCAATAAGGTCTCTATGTTCTCAGGGTGCTGGTGTTCTTGTAAGAGTGTGCAGGCCTCCCCCACCACCTGATACGATACAGTACAACCGAATCCAGTCATACTGAATATAAAGCACCACCAATCACAGTCTAGAATGTTTTCAGCACTGGGTCAAAGCAAAAATGCTTTTAATTTCGGAATGAAATGTGACCTGGGCATGTTTTGTGTGTGTGTGTGTGTGTGTGTGTGTGTGTGTGTGTGTGTGTGTGTCATAGGTGTTCAGGGGGAAATGTTGAACTGATAAGCTCATTTGCCACACCTTACATTATCACCAGACCTTGCGCTACGAGTAACAGGTGGCCTTTGAGCAAGTCAGGCTATTTAGTTAGCATGTGCAAACATCAACTTAGTCCTCGATCAGTTGCATATACAGTACAAATAAAATGTATTGACCTCCTTTGGTTTTAGCACACACTATTGTGTTACAGCACAAAATCATGTATTTGACTAAGAACTGTTCACATTTTTGAACACAAAGCCCTCTATAATGTCAAAGAATAAAATACAGATATTACGAAATCAATTACAGTTAAACTAGAGTGCATAACTGAACACATAATGCGCCTTCTGTTGTCTGTTTCACCAAAACGCCCATGAGCAAATCCAGCCATAGTGTAAGAAATAGTTTTCCTGAATGACAGACAAATGATAGATAGACAGGTATACAGAACATAAAATAGAATGAACAATAGAAAGAACGATATATATATATATATATATATGTATATATATATATATATATATGTATATATATATATATATATATATATATATATATATATATATATATATATATATATATATATATATATATATATATATATATATATATTAGGGCTGTCAAATGATTAATCACGATTAATCACATCCAAAATAAAAGTTTTGTTTACATAATATATGTGTGTATACTGTGTATATTTATTATGTATATATAAATACACACACACATGCATGTATATATTTAAGAAGAATATGTTATGTTTATATATTAAATATATTTATATATAATATAAAATATAAGAATATAAATATATAAATGTATATACATGTAAATATTTTCTAAATATATAATTTATGTGTGTGTATTTATATATACATAATAAATATACCCTGTACACATACATATATTATGTAAACAAAACTTTTATTTTGGATGTGATTAATCGTGATTAATCATTTGACAGCCCTAATATATATATATATATATATATATATATATATATATACAGTAAGCTTCTGTAACTCCTTTAGGGTTTCCATGGCCTCTCAACTGTTTCCATTATGGATCTTCCTGTCTGGCTACTTATTTTTGGAGTTCAGCCAGTTTCAGCTCCAAGTCATATTACAGATTTGAATGGAATGTTTCGAGGTCTTCATAGTGAACTGAAGCATTTCACTGGAAATGTTCACAATGTATCCAACATCATAATAAAACTGGAACAGGCTAATCATGTAATTATATGACTTAACAGTGAGAGAAATTAAGGTGTCAAAGCATAATTAAGTAATTAAGAGGTGTTCATAGTGTTTATAGGCACGGGAGATTCTATTTAGGGCTTGCAGTATATGAAAAATTACTTAAATATATTAGGAGAAAAATCAGTTACTAATATAACATTAACCTGAAAAAAAGTTAATTTCTAAGGTATCAGCCGGAAACATGTGTGGTAAACCATACAACCCATTCAGTCAGGGAAGTTTAGCTTTGACTAACACTAACACCACCACCTTGTGTTCAAAAAGAAACATTGCACAATAAATACAAAGAACACACTGCCTTCTGTTTCTCCATTTCCAGTAAACAACCATCATCTTAGCAATGCTTTAGCAACTGGATCCATTTGCATGTTATCAGTTAGTAGCTAATTTGCAATAAGGTTTCTTTTTTGGCAAACCCAACTCCTTTTTTCCCTGAAAAATTCATAAAAGCAAACACATTTTGGTGAAAGTACTGTAATAGCAGTGAGTTTTATTCAGATTAGTATGTAGAAATGTCTTGCAGGAACACTATATAACTTAAAGAAATTAAGAAACACCCTCAGCATATATTAACTGATGAATTCATTCTTGGACAATGTTCAGTGAGATCTACACTCCATATCCGAGACTGCGTAGCTCCAGCTTCAGTTTAGTTGTCTCTTATTTAAGTTGTTGTATTTCTTATTTTAGTTTTATCATTTCCAATGTCAATACTTCATACTTGTTTGTCCAGTATATTCTTCATAGTAATGTGGCTTGGAGGGTCTTTCCATGTATTCCATGCCTTTCCACTTGCCACAACTTACCTTTACTCTGTGCTGTTTGGCTCTGGCTTATGATTGACTAATGTTATCAAGAGAGAGGAGAATGTTACCTGACAACTTTCTCTGATATCATGGTCCAAGCCTTGTGTTTTTAAATTATTTGCATTGTAATTACTACTTATAAAATAGTAAATTACTATTATCTATCTATACATATATACACACACTACATTTGTGACTGATAAAATTGTCAAGAAATACTGGCAATTGTGAGATATGAAAATCCAATTCTGAGAAATAAAGTCATACAGAGTTTATATAGACTCTTTTTTTTACTTTAAGTGCATCATCAGATAAGAAATGCATTTTTCTCCTTTTATAATATTAGTTAAATGATGCATAAATAATTTAACAAAAACATTTTAATTGCCATTTTTGTTATATTGTCTTAGCGGAGTAAATGGTGTATAATTATAAAATTTAATTAGTTAAAATATTTACATTATCACATGAGAAGGATCACTCTGGTTCATTCCATCATTTTCATCAGTGCCGTCATTACATATCCCATGAAGGTGATTTGGGTAAAGAAATCTCACTCACCACAGCCATCTTCATCCGCACCATTCAGACAACTTGTGTTTGTCTCCACAGCTGAACTGTTCCAGTTTGCAGTGATTGTCTGAAATTAAGACTAAAACAAACTGAGAATCAGTAATATATATAGTTTATGTGCCGGGCACACTGAACCAGGGAGCGGACATGCTGTCCTGGGGCAGTGTCTACAGGAGAACGGAGAGGCCATCACTAAAAGATTCAGATGATCTGGGAGATCTTCAGGAGGGCAGAGGTCCTTACAAGTATATCCTTACAAGTACAATTTTAGTTGGGTTATTTGTGTCCCCTTCAATAATTCCTCTTGAGAAATTTTATGTTTATTGTCCCCCTCAATTGTTAGATGAAATTTATGCCCCTGTCTATGCCCTCAAATGGTCTGTATTTTCTGATTAGTGTACAGTCCGGAATGAAGATCCATCCTTATGTGACATATCATCCATTTTAACCTTTTTACAAGAGCTGCTGGATAAGGGGCGCACCCTGTCCACACTTAAAGTATATGTGGCAGCTATAGCGGTAAATCACACCCTCAGGGCTGGCCAGACAGTAGGCAAAATCAACCTGGGGTGCGTTTCCCAAAACCATAGTTGCTAACTAAGTTAGCAAACTAAAACATTCAAATTCAAATTCCCAACCAAAAAAAAACTAAGTTGCTAACAGGTTAGCAACTATGGTTTTGGGAAACGCACCCCAGGTCGTTAAGTGAGTGGAGCTCGGAGATCGAATCTGCCTCTTCCTCATACTGTTCTGACTTGGGACTTGTCCACAGTCCTCAGGGCCACTCAAGGCCCTCCATTTGAGCCACTTCAGTCGGCAGGCCTATGGCCCCTGTCGATTAAGATTAGTGTTGGTCAAGTGAGTAGGTGACCTGCAAGCACTTTAAATAAGACCTTCCTGTCTTGAGTTTGGGTCTAACGACTGCAAAGTCATCCTCAAACCAAGACATGGCTATGTACCCAAGGTTCTCTCCACTCTGTTTGGAGCACAGGTTATCACCCTTTTAGCTTTTCCTAACTGGGAGAATGAGCAGGGTCCTAATTTACTCTGAGTGGTCCAGGCCCTCAGAGTTAATGTGGAGAGCTCTAGCCAGTGTTGTCAATCAGAGCAGCTATTTGTGTGCTTTGGAGGCTGCTCTAAAGGGCTGCCAATTACAAAGCAGAGATAAATCCCACTGGATAGTTGATGCTATAGCCCTGGCTTACACCTCAGTGGGCCAGTAGCGGTTTTTGGGACGGGATGAACCGGGGAGCCGCCTGGTGCAACACTTTTACATAGTACATGGGGGGGCGGCATGAGCGGTTTTCTATTCTTATTGATCATTTCACTGTGCGGGGAATTGGCAAATTGGCACCCCTCCTTGCTGAGAAGATGCCGTGCACAGAAGCTGTGTGAGAAGGGGAAAGGGGAGTGGGACCTGGCGCGGGGAACAGTTCACCTCTGGGTCTCTCCCAAATGGAACGGACAAGGTCCACTGTATAGACCAATACTCTAATTGAATTAATGGGCTAAAGTCAGTCCAACCTCGACTTTCTTCCAAATAACACACATTTCATTCATAATATTATAAATACAGGCCTATAGTTCCTACACATTTTTGTTTTTCTGAATTATGTGAAATGGCTAATAATAATAGGTAATACAAAACGATTATGTGGTCACCAAGGTGACTTGGTTTAGTCTTGACTTCTGGTCGTGAGTGACAGTGTTGGGGGGGGTGGATGGGGAATCTGTTGATTGTCGAGTGCCAAATAAACCAAGAGATGGACAGGAAAAGGTCAAAGCCATCAGGTGCCCAATTTAGAAAAAAAAGAAAAGAAGAAGAGGAGAAATGAGCAAAAGATAAAGGTATGCAACTTTGTTCTCTCTGTATGATAACCACATTACCCATATCATTAATAAACTTATAAAACAAAATGGTGGGTATAACTCTTAAGTTTTTAAGCCTTTTTGCTATGATGCTTGCTATGCTTATACAACAATAATTTGGTTTTAACTCAACAAACACAAGATCTAATTTCACCATTATATTGTGCTTTGCAAAAAACTGTTACAAGTTCAGTCATTATTTATTTCCATCAGTTGGGTTAACGTTGGGCCCTGTAATTAGCCAACAAAATTTTCAAATCTGTGTAATTATAATTTAAATCGGAGTACTTTTCAAATTGTATTTTATAAACCAACATCTCAGACGTTATGTCAAAACGATATGGGGTTTCAAATCAAACAATGACTTTCTGTTACAGAACAGGGCATTGATTTCATACATGTCCACTGTAGAGGACATCAGGACTTTAATCATGTTTATCAGGCATTTTGGGAGACACAAAAAGTGAATATGGAAATAAATTATACATCAATATTCCTATTAGATATTATTATTAAAATGTTGCCAATTGTTACTCCAATTATTACACTTATTATTTCATTAAATGTTGCTCCAAGAACACATTAATATGCAAATTAGATACCGTGTATAGATACATTGCATGGGAATATTAATTTATGGCCATTTAACCCACATATTGCATAAAGTAAAATGGTGTATCAATTCATTCCATTATATCTTTCATAACATAGATGAGATTCACCTTTATACAAATTGTGGTTAAAAAAAAAATCCTGAAACCCAAAAACTTATTGGTGATTGAAAAAAAACTCCAATTGTTTTTGCCTATACATATAATTTCATGTCATTTTATGTTTTAAACAACTGAGTTCTAGTGTCCACTACAGAGGACACAGCATAACATATATAAAATATCATTTTATTTTATTTTATTTTAAGGGGGTCGCACCCAGGGTGTAATTCAATGTAGAACTGCCACTGCAGTGGGCTCACAGTGGCGTATATAGTGGAAAGGGCTATTGTTGCTAAAGACAACGGTCTTGTGGCCTGGGTCTCACTGAGTTAAGGCCTGTTATGCCCTTATTAGCTTATGATTCCTTAGGACCCTCACTACAGGTGCTTTGGGGCTGGGTTAACAGAGAAGTTTTCATTCTGTGCTTTTATATATACATATATAGCATATACCGCTATTAGACTCATTCACCTTAGCATTACACAACGTGAGAGTCCATTTCGAAAGGGAACACCAACATTACCTTGATTCCCAGAGATAACAGGAATGAGCACTGCATACACAGGCTATAGGCTATAAAGTTAATGGCTCAGACAATATCGATTTATCATATTACACAATCTGTTGCAGTTAATGCTAAACATTAGAACTTCGTTAAAAAAAATGGGATTTGAGGAGCTTGCATGCTTACAGTTCCATTGGTTTGCACGCTGTTTCAAGGACACGCCCACAAGTATTATAAATAACCTTAAATACCAGTGGAACAGAACATTTCAGGACCTGAATCTATTGTAGAGCCTGCTGAAGAGAGGACATCAGGTGTTCTGAGGCTGAGCAACAACCGCAGTTTTCCATAGACGCTTATTTACGTGAGTTACTGGAAAAAAGCGTGATTTGCTGTATTTTACTAGGTGACTATGTCAGGTTATGTTTGAAGGTATAAATTTATAGTATTTGATAGGCCTATCATATATTGTGTGGATTGTTAATTATGTTAATTGCCAACATTCTGAAATGATAATATTATTTAGTGCATTAATATTGTTATTCTTAAGAGACAAAGTATGTATGTATGTATCTATATCTTTTAAACTATCAAACAAAAACTACTGCAAATTTAAATAGAACTAGACAGAGCTGCACAATTCTGGATAAATTGAGAATATTTTTTTTTTTTTTCAGATAGATACCATGATAGGGCAACATAATAAAATAACTAAATAAACAACTAAATAAAACAGCATGTAATTTACAAGAGATATTGACAAAGTTATAATAAATTTAAAAATGCTTCTTTAATTTGAATTAATGTTGCATACAGCTCATCGCTGATGCTGTGGATACACCTTTATTCATCTATTCTTGATATTATGTACCATAATATCCATTATTGAATTGGCCCCGCCCTCCCTCTCTGGTCAATCAATAAATGCATTATTTAAAGCGCCAAGTTACTTTCAAAAGTTGATTTTCTATTTATTGATCACTCCCATGAACACTGTTTTTATCTGAAGTGCAGATGAACACCCTTATCTGGACTAGTAGTACAGTATTGATCATTTTCCACATTCTTCTTTGGTAGCTCATTTGAAGGTATCTTGAGTAAAATGGCTTTATATTTAACAAAACAAATACAAAAGACCTGAACCGGTAGCGATGTAATCTGTTTGACAGAATATGTAAGTTAAGTTGCGCATGACCCCCACTTATTCACGGTTAGTCTGTTGAACGCTGCGTGTGCAGGAGTGCAAGTGAGAAGTTACAGGCTGCAGTTCCCTTAACGGCCACCGGTGTCGCAAGGAATTTTACTGAATTTTACATAAAGCTTCTTATGGAGGTTCTAAGCGGCCATGCATTATTTATTTTTTTTCCTTCTTGTTTTTTCGTTATGACGACTTAATTTTCTCGTGATCTCGACATAACCAAAGTTGTTTTCTCGTTATGGCGACTTAATCTTCTCGTGATCTCGACATAACCAAAGTTGTTTTCTCGTTATAACGACTTAATCTTCTCGTGATCTCGACATAACCAAAGTTGTTTTCTCGTTATGGCGACTTATGGCTCTTAATCTTCTCATGATCTCGACATAACCAAAGTTGTTTTCTCTCGTTATGGCGACTTAATCTTCTCGTGATCTCGACATAACCAAAGTTGTTTTCTCGTTATGGCGACTTAATCTTCTCGTGATCTCGACATAACCAAAGTTGTTTTTCCTCGTTATAACGACTTAATCTTCTCGTGATCTCGACATAACCAAAGTTGTTTTCTCGTTATAACGACTTAATCTTCTCGTGATCTCGACATAACCAAAGTTGTTTTCTCGTTATGGCGACTTAATCTTCTCATGATCTCGACATAACCAAAGTTGTTTTCTCGTTATAACGACTTAATCTTCTCGTGATCTCGACATAACCAAAGTTGTTTTCTCGTTATGGCGACTTAATCTTCTCATGATCTCGACATAACCAAAGTTGTTTTCTCGTTCGTTATAACGACTTAATCTTCTCGTGATCTCAACATAACCAAAGTTGTCTTCTCGTTATAACGACTTAATCTTCTCATGATCTCGACATGACCAAAGTTGTTTTCTCGTTATGGCGACTTAATCTTCTCATGATCTCGACATAACCAAAGTTGTTTTCTCGTTATGGCGACTTAATCTTCTCGTGATCTCGACATAACCAAAGTTGTTTTCTCGTTATGGCGACTTAATCTTCTCATGATCTCGACATAACCAAAGTTGTTTTCTCGTTATGGCGACTTAATCTTCTCATGATCTCGACATAACCAAAGTTGTTTTCTCGTTATGGCGACTTAATCTTCTCGTGATCTCGACATAACCAAAGTTGTTTTCTCGTTATGGCGACTTAATCTTCTCGTGATCTCGACATAACCAAAGTTGTTTTTTCTCGTTATGGCGTCTTAATCTTCTCGTGATCTCGACATAACCAAAGTTGTTTTCTCGTTATAACGACTTAATCTTCTCGTGATCTCGACATAACCAAAGTTGTTTTCCCCTCGTTATAACGACTTAATCTTCTCATGATCTCGACATAACCAAAGTTGTTTTCTCGTTATGGCGACTTAATCTTCTCATGATCTCGACATAACCAAAGTTGTTTTTCTCGTTATGGCGACTTAATCTTCTCATGATCTCGACATAACCAAAGTTGTTTTCTCGTTATGGCGACTTAATCTTCTCATGATCTCGACATAACCAAAGTTGTTTTCTCGTTATGGCGACTTAATCTTCTCGTGATCTCGACATAACCAAAGTTGTTTTCTCGTTATGCATCTTAATCTTCTCGTGATCTCGACATAACCAAAGTTGTTTTCTCGTTATGGCGACTTAATCTTCTCGTGATCTCGACATAACCAAAGTTGTTTTCCTCGTTATGGCGACTTAATCTTCTCGTGATCTCGACATAACCAAAGTTGTTTTTCTCATTATAACGACTTAATCTTCTCATGATCTCGACATAACCAAAGTTGTTTTCTCATTATAACGACGACTTAATCTTCTCATGATCTCGACATAACCAAAGTTGTTTTCTCGGTTATGGCGACTTAATCTTCTCGTGATCTCGACATAACCAAAGTTGTTTTTTTCTCGTTATGGCGACTTAATCTTCTCGTGATCTCGACATAACCAAAGTTGTTTTCTCGTTATAACGACTTAATCTTCTCATGATCTCGACATAACCAAAGTTGTTTTCTCGTTATGGCGACTTAATCTTCTCGTGATCTCGACATAACCAAAGTTGTTTTCTCGTTATGGCGACTTAATCTTATGATCTCGACATAACCAAAGTTGTTTTCTCGTTATGGCGACTTAATCTTCTCGTGATCTCGACATAACCAAAGTTGTTTTCTCGTTATGGCGACTTAATCTTCTCGTGATCTCGACATAACCAAAGTTGTTTTCTCGTTATGGCGACTTAATCTTCTCGTGATCTCGACATAACCAAAGTTGTTTTTCTCGTTATGGCGACTTAATCTTCTCGTGATCTCGACATAACCAAAGTTGTTTTCTCGTTATGGCGACTTAATCTTCTCGTGATCTCGACATAACCAAAGTTGTTTTCTCGTTATGACGACTTAATCTTCTCATGATCTCGACATAACCAAAGTTGTTTTCTCGTTATAACGACTTAATCTTCTCGTGATCTCGACATAACCAAAGTTGCTTTTCTCGTTATGGCGACTTAATCTTCTCGTGATCTCGACATAACCAAAGTTGTTTTCTCGTTATGGCGACTTAATCTTCTCGTGATCTCGACATAACCAAAGTTGTTTTCTCGTTATGGCGACTTAATCTTCTCATGATCTCGACATAACCAAAGTTGTTTTCTCGTTATGGCGACTTAATCTTCTCGTGATCTCGACATAACCAAAGTTGTTTTCTCGTTATGGCGACTTAATCTTCTCGTGATCTCGACATAACCAAAGTTGTTTTCTCGTTATGGCGACTTAATCTTCTCGTGATCTCGACATAACCAAAGTTGTTTTCTCGTTATGGCGACTTAATCTTCTCATGATCTCGACATAACCAAAGTTGTTTTCTCGTTATAACGACTTAATTTTTTCTTGTGATCTCGACATAACAAAAGTTGTTTTCTCGTTATGGCGACTTAATCTTCTCGTGATCTCGACATAACCAAAGTTGTTTTCTCGTTATGGCGACTTAATCTTCTCGTGATCTCGACATAACCAAAGTTTTTTTCTCGTTATGCATCTTAATCTTCTCGTGATCTCGACATAACCAAAGTTGTTTTCTCATTATAACGACTTAATCTTCTCATGATCTCGACATAACCAAAGTTGTTTTCTCATTATAACGACTTAATCTTCTCATGATCTCGACATAACCAAAGTTGTTTTCTCGTTATGGCGACTTAATCTTCTCGTGATCTCGACATAACCAAAGTTGTTTTCTCGTTATAACGACTTAATCTTCTCGTGATCTCGACATAACCAAAGTTGTTTTCTCGTTATAACGACTTAATCTTCTCGTGATCTCGACATAACCAAAGTTGTTTTCTCGTTATAACGACTTAATCTTCTCGTGATCTCGACATAACCAAAGTTGTTTTCTCGTTATGGCGACTTAATCTTCTCGTGATCTCGACATAACCAAAGTTGTTTTCTCATTATAACGACTTAATCTTCTCATGATCTCGACATAACCAAAGTTGTTTTCTCGTTATGGCGACTTAATCTTCTCGTGATCTCGACATAACCAAAGTTGTTTTTCTCGTTATAACGACTTAATCTTCTCGTGATCTCGACATAACCAAAGTTGTTTTCTCGTTATGGCGACTTAATCTTCTCGTGATCTCGACATAACCAAAGTTGTTTTCCTCGTTATGGCGACTTAATCTTCTCGTGATCTCGACATAACCAAAGTTGTTTTTCCCCCTCGTTATAACGACTTAATCTTCTCGTGATCTCGACATAACCAAAGTTGTTTTCTCGTTATGGCGACTTAATCTTCTCGTGATCTCGACATAACCAAAGTTGTTTTCTCGTTATGGCGACTTAATCTTCTCGTGATCTCGACATAACCAAAGTTGTTTTCTCTTTATGGCGACTTAATCTTCTCGTGATCTCGACATAACCAAAGTTGTTTTCTCGTTATGACGACTTAATCTTCTCGTGATCTCGACATAACCAAAGTTGTTTTCTCGTTATAACGACTTAATCTTCTCATGATCTCGACATAACCAAAGTTGTTTTCTCATTATAACGACTTAATTTTTTCTTGTGATCTCAACATAACAAAAGTTGTTTTCTCGTTATAACGACTTAATCTTCTCGTGATCTCGACATAACCAAAGTTGTTTTCTCATTATAACGACTTAATTTTTTCTTGTGATCTCTACATAACAAAAGTTGTTTTCTCGTTATAACGACTTAATTTTCTCGTGAACTCGACATGACAGTTTTTTTTAACAATGATTGTTTGATCTAGCTGTTGCTATAGTAACGAACTTAACTTTGACAGGCATCTGATGGACAACCAGGCGCTCTTACTGTAGCCTTTATTTCAGCAAATTTTGCGTCACCTATGTAATAACTACCTCAAAGAAGCACAAATAAAGATATAGGTGCAAACAGAATACAGTGACGTCAACCTTGGTTTTGATAAGCAGTTTTTTTATGACAGAACGCGATGGTGAAACTCATGCATCTAGCAAGAACTTAATACACAAAATAGTCATATTGATTCAAGCATTTAACATTTATGAATTAATTAAATGTCAATAATGGACAAATACTGCACAAATTATAGAGATCATGAGGAAGGTCCTATTCTATCCCGCGTTCAGTAAAGTGGATATACAGTACACAACACCCCATCAGTTATATTCAGGTCTATAGTTCTACCTGTTGGCACAGTTTTGTAACTTCTTAGAGGACAACTTTGTAACGAGAAAACAACTTTGGTTATGTCGAGATAACGAGAAGATTAAGTCATTATAACGAGAAAACAACTTTCTTTATGTCGAGATAACGAGAAAATTAAGTCGTTATAACGAGAAAACAACTTTCGTTATGTCGAGATAACGAGAAAATTAAGTCGTTATAACGAGAAAACAAGAAGGAAAAAAATGATAATGCATGGCCGCTTAGAACATCCGTAGCTTCTTCAATAATATAGCTAATAACTTTATACTTATGTTTGTGTTTAACTTTATATATAATAACTTTTTTTTTTACCACAATCAATATTTGTTACATTTGTTACAGTATTTATTAGTCTTTGATCACTGATAATTCATGTTAACTAATGTAGTTAATTAAGGGTAACGTAGTACCGAATAAAAAATATATATATATTGTAAGGTGTCACTGAAGTATGTGATATTTCATACTTGTAGATGCCGTGGCAGAAGACGATGATGGATTTCAGCTTGGTGATCATCTTTGCTCTGCTGCAGATAGCTGAGGTCCAGACCCAGACCTACTTGGAATGGACAGAAGTGAATCCACCACAACTGCCTAAGGACGCTGTTCCCATCCTTGACAAGAAATCAAAGCAAACTTTTTATCTTGCTAGACTGGAAGACTGTACACCTTGCTTCTATGACAGTGCTAAAAAATCATGTTGGGTTACAACATTTCATGGAGAATTTAATACAGGACACGCTGTGCAGAATAGAAAAATTTCATTTCTAGTAAATAAGGATAACTTCGAAATTTTTGAGTGGAAGAAATCTTCATTTGGAGAGATTCCACCTTTACCAGTGGAGACTTGTAATGGTTACTTTATTGCTAGAAATGACTTTGGGTTAGGCTATATAACCGATAACAGTTTAATGACGATTGGTGCTACAAAACAAGGCACCACAGAAAATGAGGTTCTCACCCTAAACTATGACATTAAAGGGCAGCATTTAACTATTACTGAGTATCAAATTGGAAAGGCCAAGGCATCAGAAAACATGGCAGTACTGAAACATTTCACAGCCTCCAACAAGAACTGTGACCCAGCCAAACAACAGGTGAAGTTTGACCAAGGCATCGACAAAACAGTTTCTTTCCTAAAGACCCGTACGCATACGTTTGGAGGGATAGGAGAGACATCCGTCACTGGTAAGGTTCCACTTATAGCAAGTATAGGAGGAAAGCTCAGCTTGAAATACGACTATAGCCGCCTCAATTCTAAGACGACATCCACAGTTGAGAAAAGCTTGCACTCAGTGAGTATGGAGGTGCAGGTTCCCGCCAACCATGCTTGCAGCATTGTTATTAATAGCAATACCTTTACAGCTGATGTCCCGTTCACTGGCCAGCTCACTAGAGTATACAACAACGGTGAAGCACGCAGAACCTTGGTCGATGGCATCTACAGTCATCAGGAAGTGGCAGAAATACAAGCGCTTGTCAATCCCTGTACTCCACTTGTAGATAAAAAGAGATGCTAGTCAGTTTCTGTAATAGAAAATGAATGATGTGTTGACAAGTATATGTTCAACAGAATGTCATGGCATGCTCCACAAGTAACACCATTAAATTGACTTTAAACTGGCTACCAGTTCATTCCTTTGTCTGTTTTATTAATTCAGTCATTTATTAATGATCATTTTTAAAAGACCTTCCCATCGCTGTTCTTCATGCTGAATTTTTTTTGAAATTACTGTCAGTGACATTAACTGTCCTTTGTCTTCTAAACACTTGCGCTGTTGCTACTGCTTCTATGAGAGTTAAACAGTAAGAAAGTCATTAAGCATACATGAGTCTTAGAGAAATCATGGAAACTTGGTAAAAACATTTACCTTCCAGTAATTATTTCAAAAGTACCTAAAGTGCCCTATTATGTTTTTGTTTTTGTTTTTTTTAGATATTACAATTCATGCCGTGTTCATGCTTTTGGTGAATGTAAAAGGTTGCAAATTAATGGAATTATTGTCTCCCAAAAGAAAGAACCGATACTGAACTACCAGAAACGAGTCATCAGAAATTCCACTCTCACTTTTTGCACGAACCTAGGTTTGGAACAAATTTGCATAATGCCCACATAACAACTTCATTGGTTGCCCTTGAATAGCATCTACTTTGCCCCGCCCTCAAATGCTGTAGTTGTAGTTCAGACTGGTAGGGTTGGTTCGTTTTGTCGAAATGTTAAGAAGATGCTGTTTTTTGGACTGAAAAAAAAAAAAAGTGACGTGACATACAGCCAAGTATGGTGACCCCATACTCAGAATTCGTGCTCTGCATTTAACCCATCCAAAGTGCACACACACAGCAGTGAACACACACACACACCGCGAACAAACACCCGGAGCAACGGGCAGCCATTTATGCTGCGGCACCCGGGGAGCAGTTGGGGGTTCGGTGCCTTGCTCAAGGGCACCTCAGTCGTGGTATTGCCGGCCCGAGACTCAAATCCATTAGGCCACGACTTCCTCTGTAGAATTCACTTTGGCATGCACTTTCAAAGAATGAGGACTAGCACTGGACTCGAGACCCGTCACTCGTCACCTTCAGCTAATGCTGCTGCATCCGTCAAGTTTTCGGTACCAGCCATGGTGCTCTCACACCTGATAATGAGATTTTAATGATGCTTATTGTTCATTAAATAGTAGTCTACCTTAATTTGATATGTATCCTGACACAAAATAGGCCTACATATTTATCAGTTGCCAGACATGACTCAATGTATTGTTGTTAAAATGAGAAGACAATTAAAATGAGACATTTTTTTCTCTCTTATTTATTATAAAATATAGCATGACATTTCTTTAACCTCTATAGGACTAATTGTGAATTTACAGCGTAAAAAATAATTGACTTTATATTTGATATATATATTTAGGAGTAAAATCATTTTCCAAAATATGTTTTCTTCATCTGACCTTTGAACTTTTTTTAGGGATCTTAGGGATCACTATCTGAAAAGAATTGAAAAGATTTTTAAAAAAACATTACATTTTTTTCTTTTGCTGCTATATTTGATTTGGAACTTGCGCGTGAAAATGTCTAAAACTTGACACAAATTTGGATGCAATTTCACTGCCAGAAAACCATGTCTTAGTGTTTCAAAAGCATTAAAACAACTTTAACATTGTGTTTCATCTTGGAATTTCAAATCAATCATCGTAGCACAAGTGAAAGTCAACAAAACTCCTTTTTCAGTGTACCCCACAGATCCCACACGTAAGGAGATGTTGACTTGTGCAGTCATCATTGGAGCATCGCTGTCTGTCAGTATAGTAAAGCCAATAGACATGGGCAGCTTTCCTGACCTCTGGTTGTTGTATGGATCACATCTTTCAAACTGGCATACAATAATGTACCCAAATGCCTGACTTCCACAACAACCTATTCTTCATCACTGCACTCACCCTCATTGCGTCTATCCTCCTTTCTATCCTCCTTGTACTTGTTTTATTGCTACAACCTGATGTACTGATGCACTCATATCACTATCATCAATACTTTCTGAAATAAGTACAGATTTGCCCCTCCATCTGCCAAAAATCATACAGCATTCTTTTTAGGTTATATTTTTTGTAATATAGTAAAATAACATTCCCAGAACATTGCAGGGTGATTATTTTTAAAATAACTTAAAAATACTTATAGAGAAAGTTCCCTAATGGTTATTTTTAGTAATTCTTTTTTTTTTTTTTTTTTTTTTGCAACCATAAAATCTGTTAGTGGAGGAGCCACTCAAATATTAATTTGTATAAATATTTATGCTCTAAGTTAGGTAGCTCAGGTTGTCTTTCTTATGTGCGCTAAAGGAGGACTGGTAGCTACTAATAATTTTCTATTTGCTGGAGTGCATGCTGGTGAATGGAAGGAGTTTGTTATTTATATGATTTGTTATAGAGTTTAAATGAATTTGATTTATGGATGGTATTAATTTCTTTTATTTTGGTCAAAATGAGATGTGAAGTTATTTAAGTCTTGTAGTCAAGTTATATGAATGTATTTGTGTGTGGGTGACCCTTGGTCCTCTGTTAATGGCACAGTCTCGGTAATATCAGGGTTGGGTTTGGTTTGTTGGGGATCCCAACTGTTAACATCAAAGCCCTGGAACTCCATATTTTCTTTTCTTTATTTGTGTAGTTTTTTTTCCTTCATGTATGGCCAAGTGTATGTTTTTTTTTTTTTTTTTTTTAATGGGAAAATTATAAAGAACTGAATGTTTGCAAATCATGCGTCCTGTGTTTATTGGATGAATCTTGCAAGGCTAAAAGCAACCTTCTGTAAGTGTAATCTATTAACAACACATTATATCTTTTTAGTCAAGTAGCATATGGATGTCATGTCATAATATATTTTAATATGACTGAAATTGTATTTAACCTGATAACAATTTAATAGAAACTTGGTAAGTTACTAATTATAATGCTTACATTTACTCAGTTATTCAAACAACAGCTACAGAAAAAGAGTGAACAACTATACCATGAAATATCTCGGTTCTCAAATATGTGTGAGTAAATGCATTTTGCACCTTTATAGATTATGTTAGTTGAGCTAAATGGCAAAGTGGCATAATAGTCTAATCTATTAACTTTGCACAAAAACCTGTCTTTTTACTTAAGTACCAGGGTATCATGCCATAAAATATTTTTAATACAAATGACTTTGTATTTAATGTGAATTTAATACAAACATTGTAAGTTACAACTTCATTGTACAGAAAGGGAGGAAAGAACATTTACATGATCAAAAAACACTATCAATGACTTTAGTCTAGCCAGAGTTCAAGCACTCTCAAAAACTCCCATTAAAGTCACTGAAGCGGTTTACATTGTGAAAATTCACCAGAGAGCATTCAGCGAGCACGCACTGAACAAAACACTGGTGTTTCAGTGGTGACTCATCTGAACACCTCTGATTGGTCATTGCCTTCATAAGCTCAACACAATCGTGTGTGATTGATTTTAATATGCATTGCTGTAAAAATGCTCTGTGCCAGTCAGCGAACCAATATTTGAATTTCGCAGCTGGTGATGTTTTACTTTTTCCTATTACTGCCACCCACAGGACAAACTCATTGCACCCAAAATTGTTTGGTGTGATACGATCCCCACTCGGTCAAAATATTGTAATCTACGTAATCTACGTAATCTACCCGGAAAGAACAAATTCTAATTTCTGATATTGGCTGGTGGCATTTAATTCTATAACTCGAGACAGTTATGAACTCGGCAGAGAACTTTCTTCCATATGTCTGTGCCTTGTCCATTAATTGTATTGCAGGACAAGTTATCCTTACTTCTTAGCGTGAGAAATACAAGGTGTGACATGTGAGCTGGCTGAAATGCGTGTCTCACAGTGAATGCATGAGATTTGAGAGATGCCTGTGGGCTGCCTTTGCATCAGCAACTGCTGTAACTGGATTCCATTTCCTCCCTGTCGCCAACGTTGAGCAGCATCTCTTACGCAGGGATTGCAGGATTCTTTAAGCGTCATTTCCAGCGTCTTTTTGGCACATTTGTACTCCTCCACAAGGCTTGAAATAGGAAGAGAGAGAGCTCCATTGTCGTACAGCCCTATGCAGCCAAGTAATCTTTGTAGCCCAATCCATTTCCTCAATTCTGTATCACTCACCATCAGCTCCTATATGGAAATTAGCCACATAAGCCGTGACAGCAAACCAAATTGGAAGCACCACAGCTTCAACTTCCCCGGAAGAGCTGTACCATTGATTCTCTAGAGTGCACTGACTGTCTCTTGCCTGAGTTCTTCCACCTGTTTTGAGTCTTTAAGGTCTGAGGTTTACCAACGTCCAAGGCTTTTGATGGGCTTTTCCATGACCGTTGGTATGGGCTCTCCCACTATACAGAACCTGTCATTAGTAAGTTGGCCTTTGATAATGGAGATGCTGCAAGATTTTCCCGGGTTTGATCTCCATTTGTGCACATCTGATGTTTTCCTGGAGCTTATCCAGCAGCCGCTTAGTACATGCTTTAGTCATTGTGATGGTAGTCATATCATCCATGTACACCCTGATTGGAGGGAGCCGCAACCCATTTTTCAAACGTTCCCCTCCAACTACCCAACAGGATGCCCGAATTGTGATCTCTATTGCCATAGTGATTGCCAGAGGAGAGATGGCACAACCTGCCATTATGCCAACCTCCAGCTGCTGCCAGGTGGTGGAACCATCCTGTATGGTAATACAGACCTGAAGATCCCGAAAGTAGGCTTTAATCAACTTTGTATTCTGCTCTGGAACATGGAAGAAATCGAATGCTGCCCACAGCAGCTTATGTGGCACTGTCCCAAAGGCATTGGCAAGGTCTAAGAACACCACATGTAGGTTTTTCTTCTCCTTTTTGGCCATTTGCAACTGGTGCCAAATCATGTTAGCATGTTCCAAACTTCCCGAGAAGTCCCCCTATGCCTGCCTTTTGCACTGAGGTGTCGACAAAGTTGTTGTTCTTCAGGAATGCTGACGGTCTCTGTGCCACAATGCTGAAGAAAATCTTACCTTTCACATTCAGGAGGCTAGTTTGATGAAACTGCACAATCCCTTAATCATCCATCACAATGAGAAAAACCAAAGAATATATTTCTGATGTGCAGCAAAAGATAATTGATCTTCACAAATTGGTGAAGTGGCTTTAAGAAAAGAGCTAGAGCAGTGAAAATTCCCATTTCCACCATCAGGGCAATAATTAAGAATTTCCAACCAACAGAAAATGTTACAAAACTGCTTGGAAGAGTACGTGTGTCTATATCGTCCTAATGTGCGGTGAGAAGGAGAGTTTGAGTGGCTAAAGACTCTACAAGGACCACAGCTGGAGAATTGCAGAGTCTCTGGTTCAGAAAACCTTAAAAAAAATTGTTAAACAGAACCTACATCAACACATGTTGTTTGGGAGGGTTTCAAGAAAAATTCTCCTCGCTCATCCAAAAACAAACTAAAGCATATTCAGTTATCAGACACGACTGGAACTTTAAATGGGACTGGCTTCTGTGATCAGATGAAACTAAAAATGAGCTTTTTAGCAGCAAACACTCAAGATGGGTTTGGTGAACACAGAGAAAAAAAGAAAAGAAAAAGAAATATACTGCTGTATTTTTGATGTTGTGGGCCTATATTTCTGCTGGAGGTCCTGGACATCTTGTTTAGATACATGGCATCATGGGTTCTATCAAATACCAACAGATAAAAAAATCAATAAGTGACTGACTCTGTTAGAAATCTTATAATAATCTTACAATAACCCAAACACAAACCTCAAAAACAACACAGAAATGGGTCACTGAGCTCATAACCAAGCTTCTGCTATAGCCATTCCAGTCCTCTGACCTGAACCCTACCGAAAATGAGTGTGGTGAACTGAAGAGAAGCACCACCAACATGGAGCTGGGAATCTGACGGGTCTGGGGTGATTCTGGATGAAGGAATGGTCTCTGATCTCTTGCCAGGTGTTCTCTAACCTCATCAGGCATTATAGGAGAACATTTAGACCTGTTAAACTGGCTAATGGAGGTTTCAAAAAGTACTGAATAAAATCCAACCATTAATTGTGGCCAATGTGTATTAGAGAAAAACATTTATTTCATAATGATATTTCCCCCCATTTTAAATTCTTATTATCCAATGAAAGGATACATTTCTGTGAATTTTTTTAAATAAAAGACCAAAAGGATTAACAATGCAGATGAATTTTCACAGCCTTCTTTGATCATATTTACCAAGGGGGCCAATATTTTTGGCCACGACTGTACCACACTTTGCTTCATTTAGGGGGTCTTATGTCCATCTGGTGCTCTGGCAGCTGAATTTGTGTCATGTCTTCTGGAATGTAGATTGGCATGAGCCTCTGATTGTCAGAAAAAGTCTTCCTCAGGTGTTCCTCAAGATCCGCTATGGGTACTTTAAGGGTACTGGTTTTCTCTTAGCTAAAGAGACTAATGACAAACTTGTAAAGATCTCTATAGAAGCCAGTCCTGGTTTGCTCCTTCTTCTTTCGTTGCTTTCTCAAGCTTTCTGCTCTTGGTAGCATTGCAAGGCGATGTTTGAGATCACCCTGTAGTACCTCTAGGCCTTTCCTTTTGTGCTTCAGTGGCCTTCTTCCACTGTTTTTTTCAGGCTTCTCCTTTCTTTCACATGTTTGTCAATCTCTTGTTCTCTCCTGGACTTCGGCTAGCCCCCCAGCTCCTTCTGTGACCTCGGCCTCTTGTTTTTCACTCCAAACCTTTGTGCCCCATAGGTGTAGATAATCTCCCCCATCTTCTCCAGTTTCCTTTCTACATCTCCTTTCAGGCCTTCTAGCAGCTGAACGAGATCTGTGTCAATGGTTGCCCACTCATTGTGGCAGGATTTAGGCCAAAGTATCTGAGGTCTCCTTCTATCCATCTTCCTTTCTATTGCTGGCTGTGGCTGGGTGGCTTCTGGGTTATTAAACGGGGGTAAGTTTGTGCCTGGTTAGGCTTTGTCTAGGGTTCTGATACCCTGTGGACTGTGGTGTTTGTCCCACCACTGGGCTTCACCTGACAGATTTGCCCTACCTCTGAGAAAGTATTGGTCAATGCGAGACCCCTCACTAAGCTCTCTCAGGCACTTCTTCCTGCCCTGATGGATATTAAGACCCTTCTCTGATGTTATCTTTGCCCAGCTGCAGATGCATCCCTGTAGTTTTTGTCTTTTCAGTACAGTTGTTCCAACCTCTGTAGTGCTGTTCTCCTGGCTCATTGTCTTCTCCGTTACTAAGTCTGTTATCGTGTGGTCTGCCCATGAGTCATCTTGCGCCATCTCGCAGACTCCAGGGGTATTCTTCTTCTTGTGGTTTTTGTGTGAATTGTGATGTGTTTATCAGCTGTTTGGACTCTCATTCTGACGGCACCCATTCACTGCAGAGGATCCACTGGTGAGCAAGTGATGTAATGCTACATTTATCCATAACTCATCTACATTTTGGGTGGCCTGATGGTGAGTAAATTTTTTAGCAAAATTTCATTGTTAACTATTCCTTTTAAATCCAGAAGATATTACATAGCATCAAGAGAACTGAGTTTATCTTACCAATAAGCATCTAAATTTTCCCTTAAAGCAGCTGTATGTAGTTTTGTGTATTTTTTGCGACTTTGAAGCCCCCTACAGTTAAATGAATGCAATTCACAGTCATAATTACAGTGGTCAGCTGTATACCTGTTCACCATACTTACTCCCAGAACAGACATCTGGGTGGGAGTCATTCACCTTATTATATAAGTGTGTACAATCAGAATGATTTTGTCTCAAATTACTAATGCACATTGATTATTAGCCACCTAAATGGATAATATTTAATCATAAACATTATCAGTCTCTACTCAACCAAAAGTTACAATTTGTGTGCATAAATAAATATCTAAAGCAGTGTATTTCTGAGATGCTTTATTGTGCATTTTGGAAATCCAGTGACACGGACACAGTACAGAATCCTACACCCTATTCTCCCCCATTTCACCTCACAGTAAGCCTATAAAGGAAGAAGTACCTTAATCCTGTTGGCAATCTTAATTTAAACAAAGAGATCAAGAGAAAAACAGAAAGAGAACTAATTGGCTGCATTTTCAACAAAAAAACATGCATTCTGGGTTCTTGGGGGGAAGAAGGGGTGACGTTCACATGGCTAAAAACAGTAAGAGGACATTGAAACATGATCCGCTTTTATTGGTTCACTGTAAGTCAGTTTGTCAGATATCTGTCCATCTTATGTCATGTCTTTGAGAAGAATCATAAAAACAAATATGGAAAGAAACAAATGCTCAATACTTTAACTGTCTTGCTATACATAAATGGAGATCGTCTGCTTAAATATGCAAATGGAAGGTCTTTCTTCTGCATTTTACAGTGTAATTTTTCTCATTTAATCCTTTTCGTATACATGTCCTCTCTCTAAAAAATGTGCTGTTCTAGGGTAAAACTAGGCCCTTCAGGAGCGGCCGTTTGTCAGATCTCATGTAAAATGTCGTATCTGCAGCAGAAGTGAACAAGAGTTGTGATTGGTCCTGAAGAAGGTTTAATCTTCCTCGCTGCCACTAGCAGAATGCTCCTATACAAAAACATTAGAAAAGTAATTAGCATAAGTGAGCAACAACATGAGGGTGAATAACACCACCCTACATCATACTTGCTGAATGAAATCCAATACTTGTTTCTTACTAATGTTGTGCTGCTGATTCCAAAAATATTGCCTGCTTTGCTCAAGCATGTCAGTTTCTCACATAATGTCATTTTTGCTGTCAATTTCTATATGAAGCTATCTCGTATCCCCTTAATCATCAGAACAATTGCCACAAAGACATGATTCATATCTTCCACCTAGCCAGATTACAACTATTTGTTCAATTCTCAGACAATTTTCACATGTGTGCGATGGATTTAAAAAAATAAAAATTTGAACTCAGCATTAAAATTATGCAACATTAAGCATTTTTTGCAAATTAGCTCAATTTTTTTCAAGATGCAGGGCTGTGTAATTAACCGTTTCCTTTTTTTTCTATGTGCTTTTCCTTCTAGTTCCACATTAATTATTCATGAGTACCTCTTCCTGGTCCTCCTCACTTTCCTCGTCACTAATAACGGGTTTAGGGCGCCAACTGCGTCCGGTTCGGCGTCTTCCCTTTCCTCTCTCCACCTTTTCCTTTCGACTCAGCTTTATCTTCACCTTCACTGAACGAGCTAAAACACATAGACACACGTGTATATGCATATATGTTGGACTCAATTTAAATTTGAGTTGCACATGCCAGATACTCTGCTCAGATAATAGCTGCATTTCACAAAATATTGTCATTACAGTGTCAGTATCATCATCAGTACTCACATTCAGACTCTGATCCTTCATCTGCCTCGTCCTCTTCCTCCTCACTCTCTTCTCCCTCGCTCTCTTCCTCTTTCTCGATCTTCTGCCGCACACTGGTGAACACAGACTGCAGCACAATAGAGTCCTCGTAGATCTGAAATATAAGATCATGATCTTAATCTGAATCAGCCAAATGAAGTACGACCCCAACAAAAAGCACTTAAATAAAACTGAAAACATAAAAATTAATACTAATTAACAAATTAATCAAATATAAATAAAACAAATATTACCTGTGATCCCTCTAGGTTGAAGGTCTGAGCGTTCTGACAGAGAAGCATGACATCTTTCTCCAGGTCATTCAGAGTGCGGTACTTATGACTTCTAATGCGTTCCTGTACAGACAGGAGTACATGATTAATACTAGTATTATTAGATTGATAATAGCCCCAATTTACTTAAAATATAATCATAATCATAACAAAAACAGCTCAGAGATACACCTTTATTATAAGTGTGCAGATCATTAGCGTGTGTGTGTTTTTGACATACATTGTCAAAATGTATGTTTGACAAACCTTGATCTTCCTGAAGTCCACAGGTTTGCGAATGAGTTCGTAATATTCTGGTAGCTCTTTACGAGATGGCAACTGAATAAACACATTACTCAGTTGTCTTCCATTGCTGTTATGAAATACAGTGACAAAAAGAAAAGAGATTAGTAAAAACATATGACTCCTAAATGTTAATCTAATCTACATTAATTAAAGCATAAAATAACACTATAAGCCTGGGACCATTTTGGTAAGACGGTGTTTGTCTAGCCCTTGTATTATGTTCAAAATCTGTTTTGGTCAAAATAACACTAAATAGATTTAAAAAATCACATTATAAAAAGGGAGGTCTGGTAAAAACAGTAAACCCTTTTTTTTTTTTACTTTTTTCCCCACAAACTGCAACTTTTCTAAACAGAATTGTAACTATTTTTGAACTATTTTTTAAAATGGGTCAAAACTGTTCATGTTAAAAAAAAAAAAAAAAAAATCATTGCTGTGGATCAAATTGAGCTGCAACATAAGAGCTACAGAGAACATGACTGAAGCGACTAACCCATCCTTGTATTTAATTACTGCATCCACAATCTTCTTCATTTTCTTGGTGAGTGTGGGAGGGTTGGGCGAGAGTTTTTCAGCAGGAGGACGACCTCGTTTCTTTTGCTTCTTACTGTCGTCATCTTTATCTCTGCTCCGCCCACTGGAGCTGGGCGTGGCCGGGCCTGGAAGGTCGAGGTCACGGTCCCGCTTCCTTTTCCGGGTTGTTTTCTTGTAGCGCACCTCTTCTTCAATCTCATCAAGGGTGCCTTCCTCGATGGCCTGAGAACCAGTAAAATACATCAATATGCCTTGCTTTTTATAACCAAAGGTTCAATATAATGCAGTCGTGATTTCACATTCACCTTCAGCCACTGTTTCTCTGTGAGGGAGTCACTGTAGTCCACTTCTTTTCTTTGACGGGAGCCCCGGCCAAACATCTTCTCCTCTTCTTCTTCGCAGGTGAGCCTTTCCACCTCTGCATCGTCCTTCATGATCCAGGTGGGCAGCTCATCCTCCTCCATCAGCCGGGGTTTGCGTTTCGGGTTACGTGCGTCTTCACGGCGACGGTCGAGATCCATGCGCTGGATGAAAGGAAAAGAAAAATTAGGAACTCATTAAGAGAAAATCAGGAGTCAAACAAAACAAAAAGTGTTCATTTAACCAAAGTTAAACAAGTAGTGTTACTAACCATGAAGTGATCGAACTCTTCCTCGCTTCTAGCAATCATCTGATTAACAGTCTCATCATCTGGCACTTCATCTTCCTCCTGAGATACGAGAGCGAATGTGAACTATAGAAAACGGAGGCTGTTGAAAGGGCACTAAAATTGTCAAACATAAACGTGTGTCCGTACCTCATCTTGCTCTTCATGCTCCAGGATGGCCTGCAGGAAAGCTTTGCGCTCGTGGCTGGACGACTTCTGGTCGAACATACCGGCCTGGATGACCTTCTGGTCCACGTTCAGCTTGTATTTGGCAGCGGCCAGGATCTTCTCCTCCACGCTGTTCACGGTGCACAGACGCAGCACACGCACCTCGTTCTGCTGCCCGATACGATGGGCGCGATCCTGGGCCTGCAGATCCTATGAAATAAAAAAAATAACAGATCAGAAACAAAAAAATATATATAAAAAACAGATAAATAGGCCTAAACGAGAAACATATTTACTTAAAAAATAAATTAAGAGTAGTATATATATTTAAGAGTAGCCTAGTATGCAGAGTTTCAGTTCATTTTTGAGATATATATATATAAAAAACAGATAAATAGGCCTAAACGAGAAACATATTTACTTAAAAAATAAATTAAGAGTAGCCTAGTATGCAGAGTTTCAGTTCATTTTTGAGCTGCATGATAGAAAACCCAAGACGGCAGAAAGCGGCATTCTATTTTTCTCTAGGTCTATTTTACAAAAGCACAAAGATTTGTTTTAATGTGAATGTACACAAATAAAAGCAAACCTTTTACAATTCCGATTTTCTTTATGACTAAAAGGAGTAGTTGCTTCCATTGTTAGAAGGAAACATTTCAAGTGATTGCGCCAGTGCCACATTGCTACCTTGACAATGCAGCCTGTTCATTATCATAAAAAAATAGTCAGTCAAACATATGGAAAAAAAACACTTCTCAGTTTAAATATGTACAATCTGTGCCGTTCAGTGTTATCACCGTACCGCTGTGATGTTATGCAAAACATTTTGTTTTATGTGGATATTGGAACGCGAGTGAAGTACATATTAAATAATATTTTGGCATGCAAATATGGAAACATTTGAACATTGTCGAATGAGAAAACGTTGGTTTCAGTGTCATTTTAACCTAAATGAATTTGTTTTGGCTTGTCGTTTATATAGCTATAGCTTCTTATGTTTTTAATTCTTGTTCTTTTCTAAATACTGTTAAATTGAAAGGATTTGTTGTGGAGTGAGGAGAACTAAAATAGCCAAGCTATGTTTACAGTGTTTATTATAATGTTTGTTAACATTTCGCATCGGCATTAGGCCTATTTCTGAATGAAATAACCTAATAAAATGCAACAAGTTTTTTTTTTTTTTATATGTGTAGCGTAGGCTATTTTACTTTTAAAATATTTTGATATAAATTACTGGAAAAAAAAATAATAAATGACTTTTTAAACTGTTTAACTGAGTAAATTAATCGGTCAAAATTCTTACAGTTGGTTAATGGTAGACCAGTTAAAATGAGCATCCTAATAAGGTTCAATTTGTAAAAACTAGCAATGAAAAATATTAGAATTTAGGATGATGTTAATTCTACATATACTAATCCAGTTTAAACATTTAAAGTTGGAAAATAAGCATTAGTATATGATGAATAAACATCAATTAACAATGTTTATAAAACATCCAATTATATATTTTATTCTACAGTGATTCAAAGATTCTATTCTACAATGATTCTATACTAAAGATTCAATTCTGCATTTAATGTGTTATAAAAATGGCTTATAAAATCAACATTCAATTATATATTCTATTCTAAAATGTTCCTAAAAATTCTACAGTACGAATCCATTTAAAATAATTCTAAAGATTCTATTGTACAGTGATAATATTCAAATTATTCTAAATATTCTATTCCACATAGATTCTATACTAAAGACTCAATTCTGCAATGAATCCATTCTAAAAATTACTTTTAAATTAACGTTAAATTGTATAATGATTCTAAAGATTCTGTTCCACAATCATTCTGTACTAAAGCTTCTATTCGACAATGAATCTATTCAAAAGATTCTTTACTAATGATACTATTATATACTTAATGTAAGCTATTATGAAAACTATTCTGTCTACAACATTAAGCTACTATAATAACTTTTGTCACATCAGGAGTTTCCCCTATTGTTAAATACAGCTATATTTAAAGGGACAGTATTGTACCTGGTGAGGGTTCCAGTCGCTGTCAAAGATGATAACAGTGTCGGCAGACTGCAGGTTCAGCCCCAGACCTCCTGCTCTGGTGCTCAGCAAGAAGATAAAGTAGTCAAAGGACGGATCGTTAAAGTTCTTCAGCAACATGCCACGATCCTCAGCCTTAGTGGTTCCTACAAAGACACCAAAAAAACATTTTTAGCACGATTAAACCTTTTGTGATTCATAGATTTAAATAAACTCTTTATCCGAGAACTTTCAAATAAAAACAAACGGCAGAGAAAGTCATCGATTGCCAGCATATGCAAAAACTTCTTCCTAAAACTCCTTGAACTCTGGTTCAAGTGGCTCACCGTCCAAGCGCAGGTATTTGAAGCTGCGGTAGGTGAAGTAGTCTTCCATGATGGTCATGAGCGTGGTCATCTGACAGAAGAGCAGCACTTTGTGGTTGGTGGCGCGGAGCTTCGGTAGGATACGGTCCAGCAGCTCAAACTTACCAGAGGCACGGTACAATTCAAGTCTAAAGAGAAGGATACAGTATACGATAAATCACAGACAAAACCAATGAGAATGCAAAGTTTAAATATTTTCCATTACCAGGAAGTGTTCTACGTACCCCTGAACAACGCCTGAAGTGAAGCCCAAATGCTCAGAGAAAGATTCCTGCAAAACAGAGCGCATCAAACAAGGTGCCATAAACCTAGCAGATAAATGCAAAGATATAAATGACCTTGTATGAGGAATATATAAACCAAATGATCACCTCAATGTGCTGGAACATGTAAGGGTGGTTACAAATCTTCCTCAGCTGCATAATAGTGTTCATTAGAGTCTTAGTGCCTCCTTTACCCTGTAACAAACATGAAAGTAGATATATGAGGCATTCAGAAACACACACACTGAACGTCCTCACATATTCTTGAAGTGAATCACGTCTTCTCTCACCTTCTTGTCTTTCTCAGAGCCATCAGTGAGCAGCACTCCTTTAGCCTGCATGTGTCTATACAGCACTCTCTGCAGAGCCGACATGTCGCACTTGATCACATATTCCACCTGAACGCACGAAAACAGAGATAGACTGATTTACACTTCAATGTAAAAATAAGGGGAAAAAAGCAAATGGTAAAAGTGTGATGTAATTTCTGTAGCAAATATGGCCATCAGTTCTTTTTCAACGAATCAATTCAGAACCGACTCGTTTGTATGTGGCATCAAGTCTCCGTGGCAACTCACATGTATCAAAAGGTTTTACTAAAATTATACAATACTGGTTTGTCTTTTTTTGGGAAGGGAAAAAGTAACAGTTTGTTGCACAAAAACATTTGAACTTCATATTTAAAAAAATACTGTTTCCACAAAAATATTAAGCAGTACAAATGTTTTCAACACTGATGTTTCTTGAGCAACAAATCAGATAAAAAACAGATAAATATTACTGTATTTTTATATTGGTGCATATAAACATTCAAAACAATATTTACATGTTCTGTATTACTAATTAAAAAAATGGAAAATATGCCTTGAATATTGCAGATTTTAATTTTATTTCTTGCACTTTTAATACTATTTGATACTTCCTTTGCTTGAAGAGGGAGGAAAAGTAAAATAATTTTAAATTCATTAATTTTATTTCACCCTAAAATCTCTCACAAAAAAAACTATACAAAAAAAAAAACACATATAAAATATACAAAAACGAAAAAAAAAAACTTTTTTTTTCTCAAAACATTCAACAATAAAAAAACAAACCTTCTCTGGCAGTTGGGCCTCCACTTCCTTCTTGAGTCTCCTGAGCAGGAAGGGGCGGAGCACTTTGTGCAGACGACGGATGATCAGAATGGTCTCCTCTTCGTTCAGGTCCACCTTTAGAACACGACAGGAAGTAGTTTAAATGCTAAGTTTATAGAACCAGATTACACAAAAACAGAATTTCAATCTATTGTATCCTGTCTAAATGTACTAGTACATCTACTAAAAGTTTTTATACCTTCTCTCCGGTCATGGCGAATGGTGCGTTGAACCACTGCTCAAAGGTGCTGCAGCTCTTGAAGATGGTGGGCAGCAGGAAGTTGAGCAGCGCCCACAGTTCAGGCAGCTTGTTCTGCAGCGGCGTGCCGGTGAGCAGCAGACGCCGAGGTGCCAGGTAGTGTGTGTTCAACACCTGAGTCAGTTTACAGTGGTGATTCTTCATACGGTGACCTTCATCCACTATCATGTACTTCCAACGGAGCTGAAAGAGACAGAAGCATCAGAAACTGAACAAGAAGTTTGTAGTCAAAAAGCTTATTAAATTTTTTTACATGTATAATGATTGTAAAAGAACTTTGTGAGATCACAATGAACTAAGATTGACAGCTTTTTAGTGACTTTTTTCCAGGGGACCCCTATTTTAACATTCAAAATTTGTATCCACACACATTAAATAATAAATAAACAAACAGTTACGTTTTTAATAAATGCAACAACAGCGGAAATATTAAAATAATGACATTAGCAATAATGGCCGGATTTAAAAAAAAAAAAATGGTTGGGTGATTACAACATAACATGTCATCTAATAACATGTATTACATGTTACAATTAAGTTTTGACAAAAAAAAAAAAAAAAAAAAAAAAAGTAGTGTTATTAAATGATAAATCTTACATTTCAGGCTTTGAACCATTTTTAAGAAACGGGATACGAGTCAAATGATGAAGGATAGGTATTTTACCTGCTCTGTTAATAATTCCAGATACTTTATTTTCCGAATTGTTTCGATTTTTTTGAACGCACATTAGCTTTTCCATCAACCAGTAAAATGTTTCCATTGGTTTGAACAAAGACGGAATAAAAATGTAAATCCACTTTCTGACAGCAGGTGGCGCTTATGAAACAGCAGAAATAGAGTAACTGTTGTACACACAGCAGCGCTGCCCTTATAAACACTGCTATATTAGTCATTACATGGAGGGAAAGATGAAAAGAAAATGCCATTGAAACTTGTGAAGTTCTTTTCAGAGATGCATTAAAATAATTAATTCATACTTTAATCCATATCATTTCCCTTTGTAAAACCTTTCACTGACTTCCTTTATTTTCACACAAAACAAAACCTACATGAGAGTGTTTCTAACTTGCTAAATGCTGGAGAGTGTTTAGGTTTTCAAATAGTGCTTTCAACGATAACATGGCTACACTAAATGTCAGCAATTTTTTCGTCAAACTGTAACCGTTTCATCCCTATTTGTAACCCTCAATCTAGAGTAAACTTGGCAACCCTCTTGTAAATCTTAAGCGACCAGGTTGGGAACCACTAGGCTAGAGAACCCTCAGTAATTTAATTCTGCAACCGGAACTGAGCAGGTTTGTACCTTGGCCAGCACTTGCTTGTCTTTGATGATGTACTCGTAAGTGGTGATCAGCACGTTGAACTTGCCGCTGCGCAAAATGGGAAGAAATGCGCGGCGAGCAGCAGGAGAGCCCTGAGATGAAAACGAGCAAAGAAAATGAGTTATTAATCCTGTAATATCCTTCAGTTACTTGCATCATTGTTAACATGTATTATTAAGCATTAGTTTATGGAAAACCTGTTGAATTTGCCAAACCTGTTTTTTGACATTTCATTAATTTGTTTACTACATGAATGAATCTGATAATCACCTTATAAGAAACTTTCACCACAGATGGAGCCCACTTATCAAACTCATACACCCAGTTCGACAGAGTCCTGTTAGGAAAACAAATCATTACAAGTACATATCACTGTAATTATTGGTGTTGAAATATTACCAAATGTAATAAATCAATAATACAAAATGACAACAGGAAGATGGTTTAACCGTAAATCAGTTACAGGCAGATATACACTGTAGAGTAAGGCTGCATGATCTATCCAAATAAAACCGATCACAATCAGTTTAGAGAGGGTATCAAATCATGAAGGCTGCGACTGAAATAAGCATTGTGTGTTTCAGACTGAAGTACGGCACAGTGTTTGTCTGCATGCTTGAAGCTCATGATAGTGTTTCTGTGTCTCGATTGACAGTAAATGAATGAAAACGTTCTGAAATACAGTAGCATGAGCTGCACGTGTAATTGAATACCCATTCTGCTGAAATAAAATTTGATGGTTTAATGTTTAAAACCGGATCATTTAAAATGTAAATAGTATTGTAATTTTACAGTTTTTTATATACTAATTTTTTTTATTTTATAGTATAATATTAGTGTTACAATACATTTCTTATTTTAATATTTAATAATAATCAAAATAACTATTGTTATTATTTTTTGTCATATTGAATGGGTCAAAAACTGTTGAAATATGGCCTGTGTAGGGATTTTTCTGTTTACTTCATGGTTACTGAAATAGGTTTAAATTGGTCTTGTAATGTTTTTGTGAATCATCCGTTTTGGGCTGAAACATGCAGTTGTACTCACCAACACTTGTGAAATGATTAATTCTTTCCAAATATAGCTATTTATGTCATCTACTAAAAAAATCTGTAGTTTTTCATACTGTATGTATGAAACGCAGAAAGCAAAATAGCACACAATGTCAGTTTTTCCAGTATCATGCAGCTCTAGAGTAGAGAGAGTGAAAGTGACTCACGAGAGGGGGACGATGATGAGGAAGGGTCCGTTGAGCCGTTTGTACTCCATGAGGTAGGTGATGAGTGCAATGGTCTGGATGGTTTTTCCCAAACCCATTTCATCAGCCAGAATGCCATTCAAGTTATTGTTATACAGAGACACCAGCCACTCCAGACCTTTGATCTGCAGACGGGACAGACGCAATAACTTCAGCATGCCATTTAACAAATCTGATCAGTTCACTAAAGACTTTGAGGTGTATTTGCAATTTGTTTGGTCTGTAAGGTGCATCTGTACCTGGTACTGTTTGAGCTGTCCATTTATTAACAGGCTTGACTGTCTCTCCACCCTCTCTGTGACTGCGTGAGCCACGGCGTAGTACGACTGCAGGCCCCTAACGAACGCGGCATTACCGTATTCATCGTCAACATCCTGCTTGGCATGTCTATGAAAGACATCATGGATATTATTACAAACACCATAACAACAGAACAGCATTCCAAAAAGAAACGATCTCATTTGAATGTAGTAAAAAAAGCACAGCTCTAATTCAGTAACGTACTCAATGATGTGACGGACGTCCACCTCAGACACATCCTCACTGTCTGGATCTGGAATTATCTTCTTCTCCTCTGATGAAGATTGAGAGGGCTGAGACTGCTCCTCCTCCTCATCCTTTACAGAAAAAAATTTATAAATACAATAGTACATTAATACACTAAAATGTAAAGATATTGAGACATGATTCAATTCATTAAATTATTCATTTTTATCAATACATAAAATGAATGGAAGTTATGAAATGTATAAATGCAGACAACTACCAGACAACCACATAAAAAAAAAAAAAAAACCCCGCAATGACATAATAATAATATAATGTAATATAATAGAGGTTATGAAACAAATGTATAAAAGTAAAACTACCAGACAAGCACAATTATAATAGATTTCTCAGATTTGGTAATTGAAAAAAATAATAATTGTGATTATAAATAAAAAAAAAAATAATTTAATTGGAGGTTATGAAATATATAAATGCAAAACTAACGGACAACCACCTAAAAAAAAAATATATATATATAATTACATAAAAAATAAAATAAAATAGAGGTTATGCAATGTATATATGTAAAACTACTAGACAAGCACATAAATAATAGTTTTGTTTTGTTTTTCAATTTTTGTAATTCTGTAATTTGTGATTAAGCATAAAATTAATTCAACAAATGGAAGTTATGAAATGTATAAACGTAAAAGTACTAGATAATTTTATAATTATATCTAATGTGCATGTAATTAATAGAAAGTGGTAAATGTAACGCGCATACACTACATGGTTCATACATTTCAAATCACGAATGGCTTTCTGATATCAGGCTACTGTATTTGACACAAGTATCAGAATCTTAACATGTGCATGAAGACAAACATTTGTTATCTGTATCAGGTCATGAATGCAGTATATTATGGTAAACTAGCCATTAATCTTATTCTGATGATGGCCTACATTCTGACATCATGGCCATGAACACACAAACAAGAGTTTTCTCTTGTAAAGCCCTTGCGGAAAGTACAGAGTGTTGCTCAAGAGATGCTGAACAAAAACACAGATATGAGAGCTGAAGAACTGCCATACTTCCTCCTCCTCTGAGCCGCTATCTTCACTATCAGACCGCGGGGCCACCTCGTACCTACACAAAATGAACAAAATAGCATTTAAACACTTTCTATTGTGCTGCTTTAGACATATGTAAACAATAAATACAGCATATTAAGTGTTTATTAGTGTTGCGACGGTGAGGAAATATTCCCACCAGTTAATCGACATGTGACAACACCGGTAATACCGGTATCAACGGAGGTGGGGGTAGTTTTCCCTCTTTTCCTTCTGTTTTTTTAATAGCTTGTAAAATTTTACTTTCACTTTCAAATTAGCAACAATTTGGCATCAAGCAGTTGTTTGTTTTTAGTTCGTTTGAGTTTTCCCTCTTTACTTCGTTTTAAAATAGCTTAAAAGCGCAATGCGCATTTCACTTTCTCTTTTAAATTAGCACCAATTTGGCTTCCAATATCACCTTAGATTGACAGCAGAAGTCAACAGGCTTTTCAAAATCCAAAATATTTTTAAAACAGGCGCTCTTGCATGTCGTTTTGAAACTCTTCTGCCGTCGTGTTGTCTGTCTCGCCTCACTCTTCTTGTTAGCTTCTCTTCATGCGACTGTCGCTGCATTGAGCAGTCGCATTCAGTTTTAATTGTAGTGTCTGTTCTCTAACTGAACAAAATAATTTTTATTACTATAAAAAAAATCTAAATGGCGGTGGGGGCAGTGCCTCGGTAGGAAAGCGACATAACCAGTGCGGCTTCACATCGGTAAAACCGACAACACTGTCTATCGCAGCAACCCTAGTGTTTAAGATGTGCTACTCCAAACGTTTTCAGTAGTAGATACTCAAGTCCTGAGAAATATCACATTTTGACAGAATGAGATCCCCAAAGTGTCTCTCACTCACCCTGGATTCACCTCCAGCCAGGCATCCAGCTGTCCAGCTTTAGGAGCATCCATGCCAGTGAGGATCTTCCCACTGTCTATGTGAATCACCTTCACCGGTAGATCACTCATTTGACTGGTCTCATCCAGAGGCTACAGTAGAAAACAAAAACACAGCTGTATTAGATTAGTCCCAACTGTGTTTTGGCTAACAAATGCCCTTGATTTTTCAATTATATATTGATGTAAACACATACATATTTACATATATGCACACATTATTGTATATATATATATATATATATATATATATATATATATATATAAACATATATATAACTATAATTTTATACAATTCCCTGATATTTCACGGTGACGCCCTAATATTAGAATATGCATACACTTAACAGCGTTTCTCAAATACAATTCCACCATGTTCAAGATGATATCTGGGTAACACTTTATAATAATACTAATTATTATTAGTAGTAATTTTAAGTACTTCACAAACCATTTATGTTAATATACTATTCATTAATAATCACAGTCTATAAAGGTCACATATTTGTTCTTTGTTTGTTGTGTAGACTTCTACTATTTACACATCTATTTATTTTCATCTATTAATTATTTGTTCTTGTTTTTGCAGCACCCAATCTAATGTTGAGACTATTCATTATTGGTAAATGTTTACTAATCATTCATTACCGGTAATCAACCCTTAAACCTACCCATCTCTAAACAAACCCGTATCACACCTCAATAGCAGAAAAAGTGTTGTGCATTAACAAAAGCGTTTAATCATTTGTAAAACATCTGTTAAATCTGAATATATACACATTAACTAATGAGCCATTAAACATTATATAATGCTTGTTAATGATTTATTAATGAAAGTTATTATAAAGTGTTACCGGTATCTGCAATTGGTTATGGGACATACCCAAAATTGCTGAAATTGTACTCAAAACTCACTTACCAAAATTAACAATTATTTTGAATAAACTAAAGCATTAATTGCCACAAGAGATTCATTAGCGCAAATGCCAAGCCAAGCTAATTGCAAAAAGCCAAACATAGCTAAATATACTTTAAGATCTCACCTCTCCATCTGGACCTAGAGCAAGAGCTCCACTCTCAGCATTCTCTGGCTTCTGGGAGGAGAAATGCATACAGAAAGATCTCACACACTACTGGATAAACAACTGAGAACAACCCCAATTAAATTCCATTTCAGAAATTCTTTCTAATCCAGTAAATCTCTGCACCTTCTTTTTCTTCTTCTTCTTCTTGTCTTTGAGGGCCTGGACAGCTTTGTGAGCTCTGACGAGCTCGGTGAGGTTGGCCACATACTCGTCCGTCTGCTGCAGCAAGTAAGCCAGACGTTTGTCCTTCTTCTGATCGATCAGCTTCCTGTAACCCTCTTCATCTTCAGCCTGAAAGAAACACAATTTTTTTTTTTTTTTTTTACATTTGTTCAGAAAAACAGGTCCACCAGTTTAAATTGTCTTTATTTGTCCGGTAAAAACAACAAGTGTGTGCATCTCACCATCAGCCTCCTCATTCTCTCCTTCTCGATACGCTCATTCTCCTTCTTCTGCTCTCTCTCAGTGTTGGCGTGGTACGTGGCTATGGCTTTGGTCACCTTCTGGATCTTTGCGGTGATGGAGCGATGAAATTCCTTGAAGTCCTTTGCATGCTGCAGGATGCTGTTGAGATACTCCTACAGACACAAAACAGAACAGGCGGTTCCGTCACAAACAATCTTTTGTCATTTCTGAATCAGTTTTAGGGGGTGAAGCACACACTCAGCATGATTTCAATCAAGAAGCAGCAAGAACGGTCCAGTACCTGGTGTTTCTGACGGCGCTTGCGTTCCTGCTCGATCTTCTGCTGTTTCTCCAGTTTCTCTGTGATACGAGCCTCACGCAGGGACTGTCTCTTGCTGCGCTTGTAGGCCTTGCCGTTGAGCGCTGTCTCTAGGGCCGTGTCCCGCCTCATACACACTACGACCTCCTGGCGGAGCTGTGTTAAGATGGACAACATGGGTCAAAAACCACTAAAATGTAACAGGACTGTGCTGAAGTCAATTACGACCACCATCCAGAGCATTTTGCATTATAATTTGTTATATGCAATTATCCATAATCCACGATTGTTTAAAAACAGCTGATGATCAGACCTGTCCTCCAAAAGGAGGTGGAAAATGTCTGTCATACCTGTCTCTGAAAGTTCAGGAGCCTAAGTGCCTTGAGCTCAATATTGGCTTTGGTCCTCAAGTCTCCAGCCAGAGAGCCTGGAAGGTTCTCCAGCTCCTGAATACGATGAGCAATACGAGCCTGTAACCTGACAGATTGAAACAACAATATCAAATGTTGGTGAAGCCAGTTAAAAAGGTAGGTTTTCCAGGATTTGAAGAGTGCGTTTACGCTAAAACATCAATATTTGCCATTTCTTTTCCTCATCTCACCTGTACTCTCTCTCCTGGAGGATCTCCACTGGGTCCAGACCCCGGGGTTTCTGGATGGGTGTGATGCGGTTCTGTTTCTGATGAAGCACCATGGGCGGCTGCGTCGGTTGTCCTGGAGATTGGGTCTGAGGGGGCATGACGGGCGAGGCAGCGGGAGGAACTGAAGGTGGTGCTGGAGACGGGCGGCCCGTGGGCTGAGGAGGTATCAGCTTCTGTGGTGCACTTGCAGGGGCGGCAGCATTCACCATGGGCCCTAGGATTAGAAAGACATGGTAAATATGTGTCTCTGAGATACGACTGTCTCTTCAGGTTCATAGAATGCAATATGAAGGCTAAATTTTGAATTGATAATTGGTAGTGCCTGTGGATAATTTTCATAATTTACTGACCTTCAGGCCAAGATTTAGGTGGTCCATTGGTGGGTTGTCCCTGCAGGCCTGGAGGAACACCAGAAGGTCCTGGAAGCGGCATGTTTGGTCCAACCATTCCTGTAACATATAATATAAATTATAATTATATTTTTGGACAGTTTAGGAGATTTTCTTCATTTTGAAAGATTGAAGCAAATTTAAAATGATTAAAATACTATATTAAAATATTTTGTTTAGACTTTATATTTTATGGTGTACTTGTTACAGTGTTACTGTACATTTAAAGACTGAGTAATATTGATTAAATATGTGTGCTTAATGTGCAGGAAATTATGAAAATAATGCAATTAAAAAATATATCCCCAAAATATATGGTGCTTATTTCTACATTTTGGAGAGCTTTGAATTTATTACTCACCATGTGGTCTATTGTAGTTGGGTCCCCCAGGTACGGGGCCTCCTGGTCCAGGTGGTCCTGCTCCTTGTCCTGAGGCAGGGGGCATGTTGGGCATCCCCTGCTGCATGCCTGGCATGGGCCGTTTTCCCTGCACCGCCATCTGTAGGTGGTCAGGTAGAGCTTGCCCGCGTGCCAGCATCTTATAGGCCATGATTTGTGCCCGCAGTTGGTGAAGCTGGTTTTGGTTAAAAGGAGTGGGCCCACCGGCTCCACCAGGTCCACCTGCATTTGGAGGTCCTCCGCTGGGTCCTGAAACTGCAACTCCACCGGCACCAACGCTGCGGTTCTGCTGACCCATGACCTGTGGGTCACCGCCCTCCATGGCACCAGAACCAGCAGGCATCATGGGGCCAGACGGAGGGCCGTTAGCAGGTACCGGACTGGGGGCATGTTCAGAACCACCCAGAGGAGAGGGGTAACCTATAAATAAATTATGACATAGACTATTTGATTTTTACATTTTCAGAAGAAATTTCAAAAAAAAAAAAAAAAAAAAACAACCATGTTGCCAAGCACTGAATGCTTTCCAATGCATTGCTAATGTAACTGTTAATGCAACATGTTAAGTGAACGTCGCTTGATTGTGCCATCCCAAAGAAGCACAAAGTCACTTTTACAGACTTTTAAATTAAATGTTCCCTCCTGGTGGAATGACCTGCCCAACTCAATCCGAGCAGCTGAGTCCTTAGCCATCTTCAAGAATCGGCTTAAAACACATCTCTTCCATCTTTATTTGACCCTCTAACTTTTTGACTCACTATTCTAATTCTATTCTTAAAAAAACAGAATCTAAACTACCTTTCTAATCTTTTTGTATTCTATCTATTTTCTTTTCATTTATTATACAATTATAAAAAAGACCTCTAACACTAGCTTGCTCTATTCTTTTTCTATTCTATCTGTTTTCTTTTTATTTATTATATTATTTAAAAGCCCTTGCTACATATACTGTGTTTAGGCTAACTGAGACTTGTTATAGCACTTATATATCATTGCTCTTTTGTTGTTTTTGATTGCTTCCATTGTCCTCATTTGTAAGTCGCTTTGGATAAAAGCGTCTGCTAAATGACTAAATGTAATGTAAATGTAATGCATTCTGAATTTAAGGTGTCATTTATGTCCATGGCACAATGCAGGATGGGTTACACTGCAAAATTTAATACTTAGGGGTTTGATACTTAGAGTATGATCAATACATTTAGTGAAGGCAAAGGTTGCACAAAATCGGAGAGGAAAAAAAACTGTAGTACATCATGAAGTAAAAAAAAAAATCTAATCATGAAAGATTTATAGTGTAGTATACCAAATCCTACAAAACAAGGTCTAATTTTGTGAATGAAAATGAAAATTCACTAGTTGTTCCAGTTGTTTTACAGAACTGTGCAAACAACAAACATTCATTTCTGTTGCTTGCATCTCTTTAAACGCATCCTACTTTTATATTTGTTTCTTTTTCTGTCATGACTTTGTGGTTTTACAACAGCTGTGGGTCTTTCTGTTTCAAAAGGGTAACCCTGTTCACCCAACATTTCTCTCTCTATGAAAAAAACAAGCGTGCGAGCGGCCCCAGCGGAGGAACAAAGCAATGCACATCAAAGGGAAATGTGAGCAAACAGGTTGGATGGCTTTTCTATACTCAGTCTAAACCGTTTAGCAGTGAGCGTGCAATCTGTGCTCCATATAACAGACACAGAGCTCACAAAACATCTGCTTATCTTATATTTCACACGTGCGCATGTGTATGATAAAATACAGCTAGAAGTAGAGAAGGACATATATAGAAAGACAGACAGAATGATAGAAAGAATGACAGACAGAATGACAGAAACAGTGATAGAACAGAGAGAGCACCAGACAAAAAGAAGACAGACAGACAGAATGATAGACAGAACAACAGAATGACAGACAGATACAAAGAACAATAAATAGGCAGAATGATAGACAGACAAGTAGAATGGTATAGATAGAAAGAGAGTGCGAGCAAAAGACAGATACAAAGAAACAGACAGGCAGAATAATAGAACAACAGACAGACAGAAAAAATAGACAAATAAACCAACAAAAAAAGCAATAGAGTGGCAGAAAGAGCTACAGAGAAACAAAGACAGAAAGAGTGACAGAGATACAGAAAGATACAAAGAGGTAGAAAGATAGATAGACAGAAAGATGGAAGAATGAGAAAAAAAAAGTCACAGACAGAACAAAAAGAGCTACAGATACAAAGAAACAGATAAGTAGAATGACAGACAGACAGATAGAAAGTACAATAGAAAGAGTGATAGAGGAACAGACAGATACAAAGACACATAGATGGAACAACAGACAGATAGAACGACAGATACAGAACAATAGATAAAAAGAATGATAGACAGAACAACAAAGAGCAACAAATACAAAGAAACAGACAGGCAAAGATTCCCAAAATTAACTATAGTTGCAAGTACTGTCATTACCAATAGAGTTTAATGGAACGTACCACCGTAGTTAGCTAACTATGCTTTCAAGAAACACACCCCAGAACAACAGAAGATAGACAGAAAGAAGGATAGAGCCACAGACAGACACAAACAGGTAGAACGACAGATAGAGAGACAGAAAGAGTGATAGAGAGGCAGAAAAAGTGAGAGCACCAGAAAGAGTGACAGCCAGATATAAATAAATGTAGGTTGGAGGATTGACAGATAGATACCTTGAGAGTGTTGGTCCAGAGGACTGGGTGGAGGCCCCATGCCACTGTGCCCACCCGGTCTCATGCCCATAGCCTTCATTTGAGCGTAGCGTTGATCTTCAGGAATGACTTTCTCATGCATGCCTTCCATGGGTCAAATCAATACAAAATAAAGAATGACTCAATGAAACCATCCAAACAACAGAAACGAAACACATGCCACAAAACCACAATGAATCCGACACATATTGATAAAACTAGGGCTGGGCAATATAGCTTAAAAAAATTATCACGATAAAATGCTTCATATCATTCTTTTATAACTTTTCTTAAACAAATAGTAGAAAACAGTTTAAGTTTAACCACTGTATTTCTAATTCACCCAATTTATTAAGACAAACAACAACTTATTTTAGTTTTAACAGTCAGACACAAAATAAAATGGAAACATATCTCCCCTCTTATATTTTATATGCAGATTAAATAAGCGTTAAGGAAACATTTGGCCTGTCTGCTGAGGCCACAGGAGGGCGCACTGAGCAAAATAATGCACCTCATTAAACGGTTTATTCAAAGCTATGAAACAACAGCTGTCTATAAAACAAAAAGTGCATACCGTCGAACTAATATTTATAAATCAAATATAATTTCGTAAATTGTATAAATAATTATGAACAAAACAGCATCATGTATTTATGCTTAGCTTAATACAAATATACAAAGCGCTGATCATACGATTGCATTTAAAATGCAGTGGAATGGAATAAATCCTCCAAAAATTCTCAAGAAATGTTTTCTAAAAGTTGAACCTTTTTAACTTTACATGGCTTTCTATTCATCTCTTGAGCGAGACGCGAGTGCAGCAGTCAGAGTTTTGTGTAATACCTATACATCGTAATATGCGTGAATGGCTTGGTTTCAGTTTTAACCAAACCAATATCTTCTCTGCATTGAGCTTCTATATTTCTCTAATATTCTGAATGAAAAACGCAGCAGCGGTGCATCTTGTGGGTTCAACTGGATAGATTAACAAAAACATTAAAAAGCAACACTGACACTTACATCATCACTGCATCTCGCGCGCCACTGATAATGCTCCCTAATGAACACCTAAAATTCAAATACATCAATTTTGCATTCCAGTGCAAATCTTTATTTTAAATTCGACTAATATTCCTTTTTGGATTCACAGTCTCCTCGTCGCAGGCAGGCAGGGCACTCATTTCAGCATGTGTTTGTGTGTTCTGTTGGCTATCTGCTTGTCACTCATAAAGTGTGAAACTATCGTGCGATAAATCATTTGTTTTCGTTATTGATGATGGCGTACCGTCGATAAATATCGATACCGTTTTATCGCCTAGGCCTAGATAAAACCTGGCAGTACCTTGTGCAACTGGAGCATGTTGTCCTGGGGGTAACCTGAGGGGCCCTGTGGAGGTAGTGGATGTCCTGAGGAGGGGGGCCCAGGGCTGGGGCCCATCATTCCATGGGCAGAGCCAGGTGAGGGTCCAGGACTAGGCCCTAACATGGCCCC